>NC_142127.1:34126071-34426250 GCF_024610735.1 Ursus americanus | reverse complement strand
GGGAGGAAGGGAAGAAGAAAGGGAGGAAGGAAGGAAAGAAGAAAGGGAGAGAAAGAGAGAAAGAAAGAAAAACAGTACTTTTTTTAAACATAGTTTTATGTTAGATTTTCTTTTGCCTTCAAATCAAAATGACTAAAGAAGATTTGGTTAGTAACATTTGGGTACTTTTCAAGTTATATAACAAAATTTACATCACATATATGATATGCAATGAATTTGAGAACGTAAACTCAAATATTTGTAATCAAATCATTCATATAAGAAATAGGGGCATGTTGGTGGCTCAGTTGGGTAAGTGTCTGCCTTCAGCTTGGGTCATGATCCCAGGGTCCTAGGATGGAGTTCTGAGGCAGGCTCACAACTCAGCTCAGAGGGAATCTGCATCTTTCTCTCTCTGCCTCTGCCCTTCTCCTGCAAGTCCTCTCTCTTTCTCATGCACACACATGTTCTCTCTCTCTCAAATAATTAACTAAAATCTTTAAAAATAGGAAAATGTATAGGTTTATACTGAGGAATATACATGAAAATATCATGCTTATTTCTAAAACCATGTCTTTTTTATCTTTAAGAAACAAATGTTTCTGGAACAGCTGGGTTTTTATTTTAGGTAAAAAGTAATCTTGACTCTTCTCACACCGTACTCAAAAATTAAGTCAAAGCTTATAGGCTAAAGCCATAAATCCTCTGGGAAAAATACACAGATTAAAAAAAAAGTTATCATGGCATTGGTATAGGCGAATATTTCTTAGGACACTAAAAGACCAATGAAAGAAATAAAAATGATACACTGGACTTCATCAAAATTAAAAATCTCTGTTGTTTGAAAGACACTATTTTTAAAAAATTTTTAAAAGCAAGCCACAAACAACTCAATTACAAAATAGGCAAAAGCATTTGACAGACACTTCATAAAAGACTGGAAAAAAAAAAAAAAAACAGCAACCATGAGAAGTTACTCAATACCACTAGTTACCAGGACATGCAAATTAAATCAAATGAGATATTATCACAAGTTTACTAAAATAGCTAAAATTTAAAGCACTGGCTATGAAGTGTTGGCCAGGATGTGGAGTAACCAGATCTCTCTTATGTTACTGATAAGAATAGCAAATAGTTTTAACAACCTGAAAAAATAAACTGGCATTATCTTACCAAATTAAAACACACTTAGCATATGACTCAGCACTACCTCTCCTTGATATTACCCAAGAGTTGTGAAAACATATGTCCACACAAAGATTCTTGTACAAATGCAGCAGCTTTATGCATAACAGCTGTGGAACAAACTCATGTCCGACATCAGGTGAAAGGGT
The DNA here is from genome assembly GCF_024610735.1 of Ursus americanus. Classification (NCBI taxonomy): domain Eukaryota; kingdom Metazoa; phylum Chordata; class Mammalia; order Carnivora; family Ursidae; genus Ursus; species Ursus americanus. The sequence goes on along the minus strand of NC_142127.1, from coordinate 34,424,937 downwards.
AAACAAATTATAGTATGTACGATAAGTAATAGGAAACTTCTCAGCAATAACTACTGATACACTCAATAAGCATAGATTAAGCTCAAACCCTTATGCTGAGCAGATACAGCAGCCAGATACAGAGGAGTTCATACTGTACGTTTCCACTCATCAGATTTTCTAGAATAAGCAAAACTAACCAATAGTCACAAAACCAGATCAGTGGTTGTCTTTAACTAGAGTGGAGGAAATTGACTGCACAGGGGTATAAGGAAATATTTTGGGGTACATATCTGATTATGAGGTTGAACCCTGGGATTCATTTGTCAAAACTAATCAAACTGTACGCTTCAAGTTGAGCATTCTATTATACCTCAATAAAATTTATTTTAAAAAAATATTCTTTAACCAAATACTCTCCTCAATCATTCCCAAAGCTATATTTACATATAGCCTTACTTACTGACTAACCATGGCTCCTGTTCTACAGTTACATTATCTTATTCTCCATAATTTTCCTTTTTGATTGGATTTTTCATTTTTAAAGCTTTCCAGTATTACTTTCTTATATTCATTTTCCATCATCTCCATTTCCCCTATCTTCTTTTTACAGATAAATTAAATTTACCACATACTTACATCTTTTTTTCAAAAGTCCTTAATCTAACTTCTATAAACATTCCTCTGTGTCCTCTATGTATTGATTCATTCCACGTATCCCACATGATACACCTGTTCTATCTGGAGAAATGCCACATGTCAACATGCAGTGATCTTATATGTCCCTGCATCACAGGGACAGTATGTTCAGTGTAACACAAGACAAATTCTGAAGGAAAAAAGACAGTCCCCTGGCTATAAATGTGTCAATTTGGGTTGTCAATCATATTATATGTACCAATAAAGGATAAAAGAAATAGATTGGACTATGTATGTAAACAATAAAAACAAATAATACTTGCCATGATAATTATTTCAAATTTCTTAATCATCAACTTAAACTGCACATTCTATAATCATAAGAACCCTTGGAAAGTATCAAACAAGTCATGCATTCATTCTTCATTCATTCAATAATTATTCATTGCCACTATGAGCCAGGCAATGGTTTAGGTGCTAAAGATAGAAGAGGATCAAACTGATAAAAATTCTACATAGCCAGTTGTCTCTGCTGCAGTAGAGCCCTTCAGCAATGATGGTTTCCAGTTGTTCAAGATGAAATATGTCCATTCGCATTTTGTTGGTGGACTATTTGGCAAATAGTTTTCGCCCATCACCCTCTACTCAATCAACTCAAGTCCTTAAGGAATTGAAAATTACATCCAGCCCTCAAAAGACAGATAATGTCTTACTGATTTTTTTTTCTTTTCATGTCATATATTCTCTTTCCTCCTGAATGTATAGCATTGATATGCTGACATTTCATTCATACAATTCTGAATTCCCTTCTCCCTTTCTTTTTTTTTTTAATAATGATTTTTTATTATACTATGTTAGTCACCATACAGTACAACCCCGGTTTCCGATATAAGGCTCGATGATTCATTAGTTGTGTATAACACCCAGTGCACCATGCAATACGTGCTCTCCTTACTACCCATCACCGGCCTATCCCATTCCCCCACCCCCCTCCCCTCTGAGGCCCTCAGTTTGTTTCTCATAGTCCATAGTCTCTCATGTTTCATTCCCCCCTCTGATTACCCCCCCTTTCTTTATCCCTTTCTTCCCCTACTGATCATCCTAGTTCTTATGTTCCATAGATGAGAGAAATCATATGATAGTTGTCTTTCTCTGCTTGACTTATTTCACTTAGCATTATCTCCTCCAGTGCCGTCCATGTTGTAGCAAATGTTGAGAACTCGTTCTTTCTGATAGCTGGGTAATATTCCATTGTATATATGGACCACAACTTCTTAATCCAGTCATCTGTTGAAGGGCATCTCAGCTCCTTCCACGATTTAGCTATTGTGGACATTGCTGCTCTGAACATTAGTGTGCATATGGCCCTTCTCTTTACTACGTCTGTATCTTTGGGGTAAACACCCAGTAGTGCAATGGCTGGATCATAGGGTAGCTCAATTTTTAACTTTTTAAGGGACCTCCACACTGTTTTCCAGAGTGGCTGTACCAACTTGCATTCCCACCAACAATGTAGGAGGGATCCCCTTTCTCCACATCCTCTCCAACAATTGTTGTTTCTTGCCTTGTCTATTTTTGCCATTCTAACTGGCGTAAGGTGGTATCTCAGTGTGGTCTTGATTTGAATTTCCTTGATGGCTAATGATTTTGAACATTTTTTCATGCCCTTCTCCCTTTCTAAACGTGAAAATAAGAATGGCTTCTTTATCTTCCTATCCCCAGCTCTGATGTAAATCAAGCATTCCAATGTTTATTGAAAGAATTGTCTCAGCTTATTTAATACTAAATTAGTAAAGATTTTGAGTAGTAAACTTTCTAAAACAACATCTGAATTTGGAAATGGAAATGTTCTTGTTCCAACTAATTTGCAAAATGAACAATTTAAATGACTTAATATTTCATTAACTTACCATGAAATTCAAGTCGTTTTAATTAATGAATAAAACGTTAATGTCTGAGACTTTATATAAAGATAAAAATGTGTTCATGCTATTGTGTTGCATATGTAACTAACAGCATTACACTCTCCCTCTAAACCACCAGCTGATGATCAACATCTTTCCTTTTCCAGAAACCTTCAGTGGTCCCCCATTTCCTAGAGAACAAAGTTAGATTTTTTTCTTTCTCCAGCACTCAAAGTCCTTTAAACTCTGTCTCTATTCCAACTTTCAACCTAAAATCTAGAAATCTCCTTTATGTCTGATTCTGCCTCAATCAACCAATTCACTGTTCTCTTATAGCCTCACTTTGAAAAAGGCAATAGCTTTCTTCTGGCATTTTATTTCCTCCTGTATTCACTCCCTCCCAATTTTCACATGTCCATGTAATTTATGTTTTTCAAGGGCTCTCCTAGTAGTTCATTTGGTATCCCTCTCACAAAAGCCACTACTTCCTATTGTGTAATGCAGTTATTTAAGTTTACATCGTGTACATATATGTCCTTTCTCCACCAGGCTGTGATTCTTGAAGGCAAATGTTCTATTTGTTTAAATTCTGTATATTTCAGAACATCTAGCCCAGTACTTTCATTGAATAAATGGATGAAAGAATTGTACCAATTGGTCCTATTAAGCTTTGGGAAAAAAAAATAATGTTTCACTGCTGTTTACGACTTTTAACTATTCTTGCTAAGACTTCAGAGGCTTAGCCCCAAAGAGAACTGCTGAGGAAAATTGCAACATAAATTAATATATTGTAGAGATTCAATAAATGCAAAATTGCTAAAGTCTGAAATAAGGCAAGGTGAGCCTGCCAGAATACTTTTCTCTTAAGTATGTTAAATAAGATATTTTTTTACCCAAGGTCAGTGGCCACCTCCTTCTACGTACTACAGAAATATCCTTATTTGTGTAAATATTTCATAAATTAGCATATAAATGTTGTGACTCTTTTACGTAAAAGGAGTCTAGGCACACCTAATTCAGGGGCATAGAATATGATTCAAAGTCTGGGTTCAGAAGTCTGACAAACCAGGTTGAGAGTCCTTTCTTCCCTCTTACCAGTTTTTCAACCTTGGGGAATTTAATTGAACCATTTTAGGTCACAGTTTCGCATATGAAAATGAGGATAATAATAGTACGTATCCTCAATGCTACATTGAGAATTTACCAAAACAATATATGTAGAACACCTGACACAGTAAACCTAATAATTACTCATTATAACAATTCATTTTCATTCTTAACATTAACATGTCTATGTGGACTGGCAGAGGGATCAGAGTGACTTATGGATAAAGCATGAAAGGCCAAAGCAAATATCAAGGGCCATAATTTTATAAGGCCCATAGATTTTTGAACGCTAGTTTTAAATTTGATTGAAAAGTATCTGGGAAATATATGTTCTCCATTCAAACTGTGTCTATATGCCCTACTTTTTGTATGACTATAAATATTATTGCCTGAAAGTTCCAGCAGTCATCATAATTTATTAAGGGCAATTCCAATACCGACAATGCATTTTAATCAATCCCACTCACCTTCCCTGCCCCCAAAAGATGAAACCATATTTTTTTTTTTAAAATAAGGAAAACTTGGTGTTAGTTTTAACACTTTACTTCACCAGTCTTTAGTTTTCCCTCACACCTGCATGCAGGAATTCCTCTCTGAAGCACCAAAGATTAATCAAACAAAACCAACAAGCATTCACTGTTTACTATATGATTGTAGGGCTCATTGTTAATGTTATGAGGAGATCATCTAGAGATAAATAAAAGGAAGGGCTGATGCAATAGTCCACTGTCAAGACTCCAAGAGAACAAGGCTACCTGTGTCCTTGGATTTATGAAGGGGAAAAACAAAAAACAAAAAACAGTTATTCTCCCAGGCAGGATGAAGGGAAACATGGAAATATCAAATTGGGGTCGCTGGTCAGCAATTCCATTCATTTTCCTGATTTTCCCCAATTCAGAGCCGCAGTGAAAAGGTTTTAAGGGACACGAATGGTTAACGGTAACTTTGAAAAACCTTAAAATGCCAGATAAAGTGATACTGCTCTATAAATGATCTGAAATCAGAGGATCCCTAGGAAATATTTTCCTGACTGGAATTTATATATCCTACTAGCCAGGGAGATCTAGCAGGGTCCATAGTGCCTCTGAGTGAAGACAAAACAGTCATTTCAAATTTTCAGAATATGTATTCCATCCTGGTATCCAAATGAAAGCATGACTTGAACTCTAGTACAAACTGACATTTATTGATAACAGAGTCCTTTATTTAATAAAGGTGTTAATAACCAACACCTAATAACCAAATCCTATTCTATTGATTGTGAAAATTCTGGCACTCCCCGTTAATCTCACCATGGAAAAAAACTAATCTTATATATAAAATATATATACAGTGTGTGTGTGTGTGTGTGTGTGTGTGTGTGTGTGTGTGTGTGTCCGTGTGTGTCCGTGTGTGTAGTCTCTACTTCCAGTTGCTGGCAGAGAGCATCTCTAACCCTTGTAATTTCCTAAGTAATAAGACCACTAGGAGCATCTCTTGTTCTAATATTTGGTCTTTGACACAGAGCTCCTAAATCCCTTGCAATTTCCTGTATGATAGAAATGTCTTTTGTAAGGGAGGGCTGCTGGAGTGTAGGGAAGTGGGGGATGGGCTAAATGGATGATGGGTGTTAAGGAAGACACTTGTTGAGGTGAGTACGAGGTGTTATGTGTAAGCGATGAATCACTAAATTCTACTTCTGAAACCAATACTATGCTATATGTTAACTAACTTGAATTTAAACTTAAAAACTAAATATTAAAAAAAAGAAGAAGTATCTTTTGTTCTAATGAGGCAACTCTTGGTGGGCTCCTAAATGACTCCTGGCTGGGGACTGGTCATCAGAAAGACCCAGCCATGATTACAGGCTTGGAACTTTCAGTCCTTTATCATATTTTTTATAATAAACTGATAAATGTAAGTAGCCATTTTTCTGATTTCTGTGAGACATTCTAGAGAATCACCAAACGTCAAGAGGGCATCATGGAAACCCCAATTTATAGCTTGTGGATCAGAAGTACAGGTAACAATCTGGGACTTGTAATTGGTATCTGAAGTGGGGGCAATCCTATGGGACTGAGCCCTTACCTTGTGAGATCTGATGTTAACACCAAGTAGATAGTATCAGAATTGGAGGACACTCAGCTGATATAGACAATTGCTTGGTGTGGAGAAAAGGCCCACACATCTGGTATTAGTGGTATTGTATGTGTGAGTAAAGGAAAACACAGGAGTATTTTTCCCATACACTCACTCTGCCTCAGTTTCTTCATATGTAAAAGAAGAATGCTTACTTCACAGACTTTTTGGCAAAAAATTAATGAATCAACATTTGCAAATAATTTAGAATAGTTAAGAGCCTATAATTATTATTATTGTGATCACTATTGGCTATGTACTTATCTTTGTTTACATACAAGCAACAATTCTTTCTTAGATATCCTCCCCTTTTTAAAGTAAATTTCATTTCATTCCCTAAGTATGTGCAAGACGCTAACGACTCAGGATCAGGTAAAGAAAGGTAGGTTCCTTCCCATCTTGAATATCATAAATTTATACCCTTTCTGTTCTCTGTAATAATAGGAACCCCTCTGGGGTTTCTTTTTTCTTTTAAAGATGTATTTACTTTAGATGGGGGGAGGAGCAGAGGGAGAGAGAGAATCTGGCACAGATTCCCTGCTTAGTGTAGAGCCTGGCACTGGGCTTGACCTCACTACCCCGAGATCAGCACCTGAGCCTAAATCAAGAGTCCAGCACTTAACCAACTGAACCACCCAGGTGCCCTGCCTCTGGGGTTTCTAAGCAAAATCCTTGCTTCGTATCATTTCCATATCACTACTTCTCATCTCAGATCACACATTATTTACGGACTGACCAAAAGTTAGATAGTAAAAGAGTTTGTCATAGTTTCATTGGAAAAAAAAAAATAGCTAGAAACATATAATCATTCATTTGAAGACCAGGATTTTTAAAATCATGACTCATATTCATTTAATTTTGCAGACGGCAACGAGACCCAGAAATATTAATTAACTGGCCCTCAGACATAGGCCCTTAGTGGGTCAGCAAAGAGTAGGATCCGCTTTGGCAGAGGGCTCATGTAAACCTACCACACAGCCTCAAATTTGTCCAAAGTGTTTCTAGATGTGTTTCAAGACAGCAGCACTGGTCTTTTTAAATACCTCTTCTCTCAAATATCTAATTCTTTCATCTTGGGAGTACCACTAGTTAGTATTCCATACCAGTTAAGAGTTAGAAATATCCTTCAGTGCGTTTTAATTCTAGGTGGCCCCATAGTGGCATGAAAAAGTTAACATGCTCCCCTAACAAGTACTTACGGTATCAAAAAGCAATCCTTTAGTAAGGAGGAAAAGAAAAAGGATTTACATGTCTGTATTTAATATCGGAACAGGTCTATGTGCTTGCATAAAGTCCCTGAAAAAATCTTTTTTTTTTTTTAAAGATTTTATTTATTTATTCGACAGAGATAGAGACAGCCAGCGAGAGAGGGAACATAAGCAGGGGGAGTGGGAGAGGAAGAAGCAGGCTCATAGCGGAGGAGCCTGATGTGGGGCTCAATCCCACAATGCCGGGATCACGCCCTGAGCCGAAGGCAGACGCTTAACCACTGTGCCACCCAGGCACCCCTGAAATAATCTTTTTTTAAACAGCATCATTTAATAATTGATGTGTGAAAATGATAATGCTGACTCCGTAACAAAGATTCAATTATATTCCATATGCTTTACTCTTCAATAAAGAAGAGAAAAATTGCAATCCATTTTAGAAAAAAATTTCCACAGAAGTGTTGGTTTTTAAGTTTGATATTTGGAGTTTAATAATGTAGCCAACTTCCTACTAAACAATTCCATTCAGTTGCCTAACAGGTGTCTAAAATTCAACATGTCTAAAACAAACTCAGTGTCCACCCTCAACTCATCTACTCCTCCATTTTTCCCCTCTCAGGAAATTGAACCAAATAATGCCCTCAAGAAACTCAAGATTCTTCCTTGATACTCCCATATCCTATATCTGCCAGAGCCAGTCATATACCCAGCTCCCATATCTCAAATACCTTTTCACTTTACCCACTTCCGTCACACCTCACCACCATTCCTCTGCCCTAAGTAGGCATCACTGTCTACACAGACTTCATGGGACACTACCACAGCTTCCTACACAGCCTCCCTAGAGAGACCAACTCTTCTCCAATCCATTCTCCACATGGAATCCATAGTGATCTTTCCATAACACAAATGTGATCATGTCTGCTCTTTTAAATCCATTCAGTGGCTCTTATTCATTTAGTTATCCATGTAATATAATGTAATAGACACATCAAACCCACATGAGAAAAAAATCTAAGACACTACTAATGCCCCATAGTCAGTCAAAATGTTCATCCCCATCTCATGCACCTGTCTCTCCCAACACATGAAAATAAACATCCTAAATCCCATTATCATAATTAATCTTGCTTGCTTTATAGAGGCTTGTTGCATCTCTACATATTATTAAAATGTATATTTTTAAATTTTAGTTTTAGCTTTTCAAACTATATCATTAGTTATCATCTTTGAGGGATATAACTATTATATTATCAAAATGCATTCATATATTCATTTTAGCTAATATAACTATTCTGTTATATTGATATATCACAATTCATTCATCAACTTTCCCATTGATAGATCTATGGGTTATTTTCAGCTTTTATTTTTATGAACAGTAGTACTAGGAAATATTTGTCTAAGTGGAAGAAATCCTGAGTGTATGACTATGAATGATGGGTTATATATGAATGTTAAGATTTCAGAAATAATGAATTGTTATATAAAGTTTTGTGGAGATGGGTACCTGGGTGGCTCAGCCGGTCAAGTGACTGACTCTTGGTTTCAGCTCAGGTTGTGATCTCTGGGTCATTGATCCCCTGCTGGGGACGGACTCTCCCTTTCCCCTCTGCCCCTCCCCTACCCTGCAGTTTTATTATTGACGTTAATAAATCCAAAGTTTATCTTGGTTTATGACACGAGTTAGGGACCCAATTTCATGTTTTCCACATGAATTACCATCTTATTTTCAGATCCATTTATTAAACAGCCCTTCCCTCCCCCATTGATCTGTGGTGCTCTTGTCATATTTTGAATGTGCGAACACATGTGAGTCTACTTCTAGAGTCTCTGTGCTATTCCATTACGCAGTTTGGCTCCCCATTGTGATCCCTTGTACCAATAGTACAGTCTTAATCACTTTAATCTTATAAGACCTCTGCATTCTCCCATTCAGAAGTATCCTGTAATCTCTGTTATTTCATAAAAATTCTAGTACCTTCCTTTCCTTTGTCCATCACTGGGCTATGTTCTTTTCTTTCCCTTTCCCTTCTTTTCTGAGATATAGTTGACATAGAACATTATGTAAGCTTAATGTGTACAAAGTGTTGATTCAATAGGCACTTAAATAATTGATGAATTGATAAATAAATGAATAAATGTGTCTCAAAAATTAATTCATAGTGTATGCTAATAGTGGGCACTTAAAATTGTTTAAAATTTAGTACTAAAAGGATCTGAGAAACCACCTACCCCAAACATTTTTTTTTAATAATGGGGACACATAAGTCCAGAAGAATCAACTTTTTTAAAGGAAAAAGCCTGTTTTTAGCATGTGCAGAGCATGAAATTTTTAGTCAAGTACAGTTTGCACAGCATTGTCTGCCTGTAAATAAAATACTATTTTAAATATATAGCACAAATCCTAAATAAAGATTCTAAAATAAGAAGTAACAATAGAAAATAAAATTAAAACCGTAAAGGCTATTTCCACTTATTCAAGACAAATATTAATGTACAACATTAAATAAGCCTTAAAAATAAGGAGAATATAGTTTAATTTTACAACTTAAGTATGAGGAAAAATTACTACTTTTGCCTTGCATCATTAAATTTCACATTTTGAGATTTAAGACTGAGCATTAAGGACTTAAATCAGCAAAGCTGCACTTTTTTGTACTCGCGGAATAAGCTGTCATAGTTTTGCTGAATCAGATGATGACATTTTTTTGTGACCAATCTAGATGTCTCTATTCAACAAATGACAAAGTGATCGTTCCAAACGGATGAGATCCATCAAAACACACTTCCACTTTCAGCCAAGCAGTAGCTCAACTGATTTAACAAAGAAGCAGAGAAGGTGGATTTTTTCTGGGATTTTAACCAAAGATCAGCATATCAATCCCATGTTCATTTATCAAAAACTGATGGACTCATAAAGTTCTCCTCTTTGAATAATTCCAGTATAAAGGCATAAAATATGCATATAAACTACCTAAATGGGTCTAGGCTCAGTCACTTCCAAAGTACTTTCTCTCAATTTTTTGTGCTAGTCAAAAATTATAGTGAGAGAAACTCATTTTGAAAAAGAAGAAGATAGTCAGAATTTCTCCAATTGTGCAAGAGCATTACTGCAATCTAAAGCAGAAAAAAGAAAAAAAAAGTTCAAAATACTCTTTTAACAAAACCTAATTTTTGGAAATGCTCTCCTGTGTTTCCTAAGCCTCATATAACCAAATAGTATCAATAAAATTCTGTGTATTCACATATTTTGATTAACAAATAATCTCAAAAATATCTGTAACATTAAAAGCTGACTACATCCATTAAGCAAATGAAAACCCAAGTCAGTAATTTAGATTCACTTTTCTCAAAGGTACAAACATTCCAAATGGGACTCAAAGCTTACTTTTTATCATATTTATAAAGAAAACTTTTGCTAAGCAGAGAATTAATGTAAACTAAATTTCAAGATAAACAATGTTTTTAATTCAATGATAATAAAGCTAATTCCAAGCATCCTGTGTACATTAGAAGCAGTTCTATACTAGGAATATTATGGAAATATTTTAATAAATCTAGAAGTCAACAAAAAGCATAAAGAAAATTATTTGGAATAACTGCAGAAAGTGAATCCCTATGGCTTGACCTAATAAATCATTGTTTATAAGAATCCTTATGTTTCTCATGTAGTCATTGAAACTGGTCCCTAAAGAAGGAAATACTGAGTTAAAGTGACTTTATAATGTACTTGAAATTATGGGACGATGATCTGGTGCTCGCAGACTGAATCTGGCCATCAACAGGTGTTTTGTTTAAAAAGTTGTTTGTTCGTTTCTTGGTTTTGGAAGTCTGTACGGATGTCATGTGTCCTTACATTTTGCTACAATCCTCACCATCTCACTTTAGTAGCTTTTCCTTTTTATGTTGTGTGCTTAGCCTCCAAGGGCTATTGCTTCTGGAAGCCTAAATTTTAAATTCTGTCCAATTTGAATGTTCACGAAATTGTTCTTTCCATACAGTCACAGCACATTGGAATTATTAGAACTGAAAGGTACCTTAGAGGTTAGCTGACTCTTCTCATTTCTTCCAACAAGACCCCTGAGGCCAAGCAAGTAAGGCAGCTTTCCCAGGGTTAAATATACATTAGTAGTTCTGCCAAAATGCTCTCTAACTCAATAGCTTTAAAAAATCCCTATTTCAAAGTTTCACGTTTTGTCAAGAGTCACCGCAACTCTCATCTCTATAAAGGCAACATTTGCTTCATAAGCACTTACCCCTGAGTGCAGGTAGCAGGGATCTCTCCTTCTTGTCATCACATTTGTTACATTCACTGAAGTACAGGAGTAAAAAGACGTCAACGAGCACCCACATCAGTGAAGTGGCTAGAACCACCTTGCAGTAAACGAACCTCCTCATGTCTTCCCTTGATTTCTAGTTAACACATAGACCGAAGACAGATGCTACAGTGACAAATCCAAGCCACAGGGGTGAACTCCAAGATAAAAGCAGGATGCATCCCACTGTATTAAAAAGAAGAAGAAGGAAAAGAAACTTTCATTACAGTATAGTTTGTTTTTCATATAAAGGAGATATAACATGAAATATAGGATTTATTTAATGTTGCCATATATATATATGTGTGTGTGTGTGTGTGTGTGTCTGTGTGTGTGTATATCAACCTTCGAATTCAGAACAAAAAGCCTAAATAAATGAGAAGTGTAACAAGCCAGGCAGCTCAAATTCTAACAGCTAATCCTAGATCTGTCACTACTCTGCTGGGCGCTTGACAACTAGTTGATTTCTTCAGGTTGTGTTCTTTTCTTAAAAAGCCCTATCAGGCCGTTTTGCAGAGCACCAGGTTGTCAAACAGAGCAGCCTGGAATTGACCCTGACTCAGCACTTTAGAGGAGTCAAAACCGCTGAGATAGAAATCATCCTGGAATACAACATATCACAGTAGTTAAGAACTAGCCTTGACACACAGACAGGCCTGAGTCTGTTCAACTCCTACCTGTGGATTCCTTTAAAAAAAACTGTTTAACAATTTATTTACTTATTTGAGAGAGAGAGCACAAGTGGGGGGCAGAGGGAGAAAGAATCTCAAGTAGGCTCTGTGCTCAGCACAGAGGTCGCGGGGCTCACTCTCACCACCCTGAGATTACTACGCGAGCCAAAACCAAGAGTAAGACGCTTAACTGACTGTGCCACCCACGCGCCCCTCTGTGGGACCTGTTAAGCCTCTGTTTCCTCATCTACAAAATGAGAATAACAATGCCAAACCTAAAGATTTGCCACGAGGACTACCCACAGTAATGCTTGTCAAGCATCTTACAGAACAGATAATTATTAATATTAACATATAAAACAAACAAACAAAAATTCTCAAATTCTCAAAAAGGACCATTTTATGAAATAAGTCATCAGTTACTTAGCCTTAAAAACCCCATCTGGTCTGCATAGAAAGTATCCACAACAAATGTGTATTTTAGAATGGACAGTGTATGTTCAAAAAAATTATCAGAGAGGAAACAAAATATTAAAGTGACTTAAAATAACCAAAGCACAAATTCTAAAAGGCATAACAGATAAGTACACAATTATTGAGAGATATTCAATGTAAGTATAGAATTAATACCATAAACATATTTTTTATTTATACTATAAAGAGTAGTAACTACCTGGTTAATTTACTGTCATGTACAGTAAATATAACAAACCAAAAATATTCTCATATCATTTGCTACATTTAAAATCATATCAACTGTGGGGCTCCGGGGGCAGCCGGTTGGGTGTCCAACTCTTGATTTCGGCTCATCATGATCTCAGGGTCATGTCGGCCTGCTCAGGATTCTCCCTCTCCCTCTTCCTCTCCTCTGTCCGTCCCCCACCCCACTCACTCTCTCTCTAAAAAAATTAAGTAAAATAAAATAATAACTTAAATTTAAAATCTTTGATGTGAATACATAACATAGTTTTAAAAGATATTTGGGAAAAACAGCTAGCTATTAAATACAAAGATACTTGAAATATTTCATAAATATTTGTCTCAAAATAAAAACATCAAAGTGCAATTTGTGGAGGCAGAAGCTCTTCAAATTAATGGCAGCAGACTTTGCATGACAAAGCAACACAAACGCTGCTGCCTGTTACAACCTACCCAGACTCACAATGAATTAAAAATTTACATAGGGTGACAGTGGAAAAAATTATAACAAAGAATCTATTTTCAATATCCACATTAAATTTACATTTATTCAGCATATAAATATTAAAAAAATGAAAGGTACAAAATGTGCACATTGAAGGAATACACGATATTTGGGGTTTATCTGTTTGCTTATTTTTTCTTGAAAAAAATGGCAGGTTAACTATCTCCTTTATTTCATTCCAACTTCATTTTTCTATAAATATTATAACTAAACATTGGAACTCAGCCTCTAAACCTGATAACAAGGAAATGATTCCCCTATGTATATTTCCTGCTACTTTGTGCATGCTTTATTGAATATGAGATATGAAACAATTCAAGCTATCAAATGTTCTTTCTTTGGTCCTGTGATGAACTAGTTCCCTTCAGTCTATTGTGGAAAAAAAGTCTCACAGCAAAGTATATATAACACTGATGGTTACCAAATAGCCATCCCCAGATTTAGGACAGGAATATCTTAAAAATAAAAGATCCTGTAATAAAGGATCTTATATGTTATATAAAGATCTATAATAAAAGACATAAACAACACCATCCCTGGCTCTTGTCATAAAATGAAAAGATGTCTTTGGGTTGGCATTTTGCCTCTCTGTGCTTCATTGTCTTTACTATAACATATTTCCTGTCATATTCACCTCACAAAATATGGTAAGGCTTAAGTGAGATAAAGTATGAGAACATTTTTAAAAGAAAATATAAAAAATATTTTGATAATAAAAAATGTGAAATCACTTAATATTAAATATTAAAATGTCTAAGATAAGACATTTCCTAATAAAAGCCTAACAGTTAAGGTTATTCAGAATTTAATATAAACTTTAGTTATAATAGAAAGTCAAAATCCTCAAGCATTATTCAAATTATTCTAATTTCATAGCCTGGTTATATATCAAGGCACTAGCGCTGAGAGAAGTCTCCTATTTTAAGTGATAAAACTACACTGCTGTTTAAATTTTTGTTTGTGAAAGTCTTTCCTCATATATTTCAAGTTTTTAATTCTATCTCTACCTTGAAAATACACTACATTTTATCATCCATCAGTTTTAGCTGCTGGCCCTTATATAACAGTAATCACATATATTGTATCCCAATATTCTTCATGAGAACAAAACCCGTTGAGCAGAAGGATGGTACAATATACACAGTAATAGTAACCGACATAAGCACAGTTGGTAGCCCCGGTTTATTTAAGAGAATCAGCATCTGCATTATGATTTTATTCCAGTAAGCCTCTGTTTATTTGCAAACACTTCTCGGTTTCTCAAACCAAATCCAAGTTCTGCAATATCGCCGGCTTGCCAAACCAATGTGGAACATGACTAACTTGCATAAACTATAGGCTCTTCTATCTGAAAACACAGCCCCTTTCCTAATTGTTTCAATATCTTTTGAGCACAGTTATTTCTCTCTTTAAAAGTATTTCTCTAGGCAGGAATACTTTTAAAAGAAAACTATCAAGTACCATCTTCTAGTCAGATTGCCTGTCTTTTTCTTCTTGCCCACCAAATCATGATATCAGCCAGATATTCTATGCATCTTCCAGGATTTTTGTTTGCGGATAGGCACCATTTTCTTTTTGTATCAAAAATAGATTTTAAATAAAAAAAATCTAGATGAAGCTTAGGAGTTTGGTAAATATGTTTTTAAATAAGGAGAAAGAGTTTCTTGTTTCTGAATTACGAGGTTATCACTTGCATAGAGAGTCTAGTTTAGTTGCTATTAGACATATTTTTATCTGTACTCACTTATTTTGTGGAAAATTGCATAATAGGTGCAAATTTATTCAATCTACTTTGTGAGGCTGCCAAAGGATCCTGGGAGCTAGTGGAAGACTGCTGGTAGCGCTCCCAGAAGTTTCAGGCACCAGCATGCTTCAAATGTTTTAAATAGCTATGCAGGACTTCTGGGAGCTGATGACTGCACAAATTTGCAGAATTTGGTTTACGGACTGATATTTCTAATGTGTAAGCACTGAAAAAAAAAAAAATACCCTGCTCTCGCCACAGGTATGCTTGACAGGAAGACTGATCTATGTATGACTGAAGATCAAAAATTAAGATGAGCTAAGGGAATCCACCCACAGCCTAAACCAAAGGATCCACCATAAAAATCACAACACATAGGACTTATATACTAAGAGAGAAAGAAGCAAAACGAATGCCTGTTAAGTTAAGTGAATACCTCTCTGCCGGTGTGGAAAAAGTGGACTAGAAGGGGAAAAAGACCCTCACTTGCTTTTAAACTAAGGAAAGTGGAATATTCATAATATAAAATCTGACTATGAGGAGGCAACCAAGCATAAGATCTAAACTTATACAGTGCAGAGTTAGAATGCCATGGGTTGAATCTGAGTTCCAATACCCACTAGTTGTATGGCTTAATTCAAGTTTCTTAAATCTGTGCCTCAGTTCTGCTAATCAGAAAATGTGAACAATAATACCTACCTCACAGGCTATGATGAGTACTGAAGGAATTATTACATGCAAAGCTCTTATAACAGTGCCCGGCACCTAGGAGGGGCTCAATATACATTAGTTATTAGTAGTAATATTATCATCATATTAGTAGTAATATTATCATCATCATGAACATCATCAAAAGAATAAGAAAAAGGAGTGAGAATTCTCTTTGCCCATCCTTCCAGAAGTAGTATATATTCAGTGTGTATGTATTCAGAGTGTCGGGGGACAAGATGAGCATCACAAATATATCTAACATTAATAATTGTGAGTATTACAAATTACAGTGTTTTATGGTTAATAATCACAAATATATTTAGTAGAGTTTCTGATCAGGAAGAGTTACACAGGATTTTACAATTGTCAAAACTCTTTGAACTATAGACTTAAGATCTGTGCCTTTCATTCTATATAATTATACCTCATTTTTTAAGGCAAAAACAAAATATTTGTGTACCTATCGTTTGACTCCCTGATCAGTATCTTTCTGACCCTTTTCCTAGATGTTCTCTATCAGTGACTTGGGTCTCCAGACTATTCCTTACCTATACCTTGCCTCAGGGCATGGCATATGCTGTTTTCTCTGTCCACTGACATGGTCATGGCTCCCTGTTCTTATTTCCTTAAGTTCTTACTTCCTTCCTGCTCAAATGTCAAATCTTGGAGAGCTTTCCTATCAACCTATATGCAATAACACACACAATTTAGTCACTCTGTATTTCTTGACTCATTTTATCTTTGTTCTTTGTACATATTACCCCAAACATATTAAAAGACTCATTGGTTTTTTAATTTGTTTATTATCTGTTCTCTTAAATAGTTTTATAAGAACAAGATTTCAAATATTTTACATATTCCCTTTCTCACTCAAATACATTTAAGTTTTTAAAACTCCAGCACTGGTTGTTGTGGATTATTATTATGAATTTTGCCACACCCATCCCCAAAAATTCGTGTGTGAAGTCCTAACCCCCAGTATTTTAGAATGTGACGATATTTGAAGATAGAGCCTTTAAAGAGGTAATGAAGGCAAAATGAGGTCATACACATGGGCCCTAATAGAAATGACAGGCACCTTATAAAAAGAGGTGATTAGGACACAATCAGAGGAAAGACGATGGGAAAACAGAGAAGGTAGCCATCCATATGCCACAGAGAAAGACCTCAGAATGAAATTTTAAGTCCACTGACACACTGATTATGGACTTCTAAATTCTGTGAGAAGATCAATTTCTCTGTGTAAGCAACATGGTCTGTGATACTTTGTTATGGCAGCTCCACCAAACTAATACACAGGTTAATCCAACTTTCCCCTATTCCACTCCTATATGCAAACAGATGAACATGACCTTGAATGAGCCCCCCACCCCCCATACGCTGCCTGTTCTCATTTTAACACTATAAATTCACATCACACTACAAGTAGACTTCCAGTGCTTTGCTGCAATCCTGCAACAGTTCAAACCAATCTCCACCCATCAGGAAACTTTCATACCTTGTTTGCCTTCCCCAGACTGCCATCTCCACACTTTCTCCTCTTAGCCCATCATTACACTTCTACATTTAGTGGAGAAGACATAAATAATCAGAAGACTACTTTGCCTGCTGCCATGTTGAATGTATCAACTCGCTTGTTTCCATTACTGCCAAGCCTAAACCTGCAAGTCCAGGTGTTACAATGGATGACTGTCCTTTTAGGAGTGCAACACCCTCTGCTCTCACATAGGATTTCACTGATGGATTGCACTTGTCTCTTCTGCATCATTTTTTCTTCTCTACTAAGTCAATGTTATCGATACAAAGATGCTATATGAATAATCATCTTAAAATAAACTAATTTGGCCCCACATCCCTCTTCAGCTATTCTTCCAGCAACCTGCTCATCTTTAATGCAAAACTTCTGGAAAGAATTACACATAACCACTGTTTACATATCCCATATCCCTAACCTCATATTTTCTCTTAAACCCACCAGGCTTTAAGCCCCTGCCACCATATGGAAACCTTATTTGATACAGTCACAACCAATGGGTCAAATTCAATGGTCAATCCTCAAGCACTATTTTACATAACTCCTAAGTAGCATTTGACATGCTTGGCCAAAAACCTTGTACTCTTCTTTTTTCTTTCATCTGTAGAATTTAGTGATTCACCCTTACATTTAGTACCCAGTGCTCATCACAAGTACCCTCCTTAATACTCATCACCTGTTTAACCCATCCTCCACCGACTTCCTCTCCAGTAACCACCAGTTTGTTCTCCAGTTAAGAGTCTGTTCCTTGATTTGTCTCTCTTATTTTTTCCCTTGGCTCATTTGTTTTGTTTCTTAAATCCAAATATGAATGAAATCACATGGTATTTTTCTTTCTCTGACTGACTTATTTCACTTAGCATAATACTCTCTAGCAACCATCCATGTCATTGCAAATGGCAAGACTTCATTCTTTTTATGGCTGAGCAATATTTCATTATAGATACATACATAGATAGATAGATAGATAGATAGATGATAGATAGATAGATAGATAGATAGATAGATAGATAGATAGATAGACAAATAGATACCATACCTCCTTTATCCATTCATCAGTTGATGGACATTTGGGCTCTTTCCATAATTTGGCTATTGTTGATAATGCTGCCATAAACTTTGGGGTGCATGTATTCCTTCAAATTAGCATTTCTGTATCCTTTGGGTAAATACCTAGTAGGACAATTGCTGGGTTGTAGGGTATTTCTATTTTTAACTTTTTGAGGAACCTCCATACTATTTTCCAGAATGGCTGCACCAGTTTGGATTCCCGCCAACAGTGAAAGAGGGTTCCCCTTTCTCTGCAACCTCGCCAACATCTGCTGCTTCCTGTGCAACTTTTTTTTACATCTCTTATTTGATCTTGCAGCAAATTCTCTTGGCTCTGCTTTCAGATATGACCCACCTCTTACCAATTCCACTGCTGCCACTCTAGACCAAGCCACCATCACCACCTTGACATACTGCTTAAACTACTTTTTTTAAAAAATAACTTTATTGAGATAGAATTTACAAACCATATAATTCACCCACTTAAAATTTACAATGCCTTGGCTTGTAGTATAGTCACAGAGCTATGCACAAACACTTTTAGAACACTTCTGTTACCTTAAAAGAAAACAGTTCCCCTTTGCTATAACCTCTCAATTGTCCCATACCCCTAGCCCTAGGTAACTGCTAATGTAATTTCTGTCTCTTATAGAAGTGTCCATTCTGAACTCTCATTTAAACAGTATCATACAACATATGATACTTTGTGACTGTCTTCTTCACTTAGCATAATATTTTCAAGATTTATCCATGTTGTAGCATATACCAGTACTTCATTTCTTTTTCTTGCCAAATAATATTCCATTACATGGGCATACTACTTTTTATTTATTCATTTGTCAGTAGGTCTACATTTGGATTATTTTTCACTTTTTGGTTATTATGAATAATGCAACTATGAAAATTCATGCACAAATATTTGTATGGACACATGTATTCATTTCTCTTGAGCATATCTTTAAAAGTGCTATCACTCAATCATATGCTATTCATTATCTTCTTAAATGCACTCCCATAATAATCTATTCTCTGCACAGAAATCAGGTTGATCCTATTAAAATTTACATTTAATCAGATCTCTTCTCTGTTCTGCTCACATTGACCAATGGCTTTCTATCACATTTAAATTCTAAATCCTTCTCTTGACCTATAGCATTCAACCAAATCTGGACCTTGACTCCCTTTTCAGACCTCATCTTCTATCTCTCTCTCTCTTTCACTCAATGTGCTCCAGAATCTTCATGCTTAAAGTTCCCCCTAAAACACTCTTCCCCTAAATAATCCAATGGCACAACCCTTACCTTTTATTCAGATCTCTGCTCATATATCCTTAGAGATTTCTTTTCTGGAGCAATTTATCTAATATAATGCCCTGCCACCATCTATGCCATATACTTCTGTAGATTATTTGGAGTGCATATCGCTAGTGCGTGTTTATTTATTGCCTACTTTCCCCATGGAATTATGTCCATTATTTTCCATGCTATTCTTAAGATACTAAAAATAGTTTTTAGCACAAAATAGGTGATTGATAAACATTAGTTGAATGAGTGAATTCAAGAAGGACTGAGAAGTAAAAGATCCGAGAAAAATGTGGTAAAATTAAGCACTGGCAATAATAATAACGAAAACCAGAAACATAACATTTGTTTGGTTGAGTTGTAGGTGAATGGTCACTCTAAATAAAAAATAAAAGCAAACTTGTTCATTGGCATAAAGCTGTTCTCTCCCTCGATGTCTTCTGACATCCATGGTTCCTTTTACCCAGATCTCAGCTATCTTATGGAAAAAAAAGATTAAGGATAAGGTTGAGGTATCCTGTCACCAGAGTGGACAGAAGGCCATATGTACCTGTAAAGGTATGGCTCACACCTATAGCTCTGAGTATGGCGATGTTTGGTACAGGCACCAACCTATACAAGTCACAATCCTACCCAGTCTCAGGTTATAGTGTTGCTGTCACTGTCCGAACAGCCACCTCTGGCCATACCACAGTGGCCCACAAAATTAACTGGGTCATGTTTTCTGATTTCCAGGCCATCTACAGTCTGACAATGGTATGTCTTTTGTGACAAAGGCCACCCAACAATGGAATGATAATCATGGTTTTAGATGGATTTTCCACACTTCCTACCATTCAAAATTTTTTGCTGAGTGTTGGAATAACATCCTCAAAAAAAGACTGAAAAAGATACCTGACCAACTTTCTAATAACCTCCCAGTCCACCCACGTGAGTAAAGCAGTTCGCTCACTAAATTTGGCCTTTCCTCCAAAAAATTCATCTTTCCTTGACCACCTACTAATGATCAGGATAAAAGGGATGGGAAATTATGTAAAACTATTTTGAAAATATGCGATTCCACCCTGTCCATTCCTGGACATGGCACATTTTTCTTTCCTGTAGCAAGAACCCCAAGCCAACATGACTAGTATACCTCTAGGTAATAGCCCAGCCAAAAGGGAGACTAGCATATTCAAACTTAATTCTCTTTGGATCAACAAGGTCCTAGAAAATGAGGATAATAAGCTCTTGTTTGTGCATCCTACTAACTGAATCCCCCTACAATGGTCCATGTGGGCCAACATGAAAGGTATTTGTAATCTTTGTAAAACTGTCTTTTTCCTACTTATATTTAACTCTTCCATATCAAAGGTCTCGATTAGAGTAAGAGATGATTGACAAAAAGAGGTGAAGTTATATTTATTGAGCTAAGAAACAACAAATTTCATGGCGTTGGGGGGAGATTAAAATCTTGACACCTGGGAAGAAAACATATTGTATTCCAATAGATGGAGGAAAGGGGTGGTGTCAGTTCATGTTCTCCCTGTCACCTAGATCCAGCATCAGAGCCTGGCAAAAAAATTACATGGCCTGCCTGAGTGAAGCAGCTCTTATGGCTGGAAGGCTGACTGCCATTTCATTTGTCACCTAAACTTGATAATTTCTGAAGAGTAGAAGTGATTTGTAGTCTTTTGTAGGTTTGAATCTTAATATAAGCATGTATTACTTTAAGAATAAAACAATTACCTTAATTATAAAAAGGAAAGTATTCCTTTAATTTATCCTACAGTTACAACTGGGTGTCTACAAAGATGCCAACAATGTACTAGGCACTAAAGACAAAAGTTCTAGAAGACATAAACCCTGCCTTCTGGTTTGGGACCCAGTAGGAGAGACAGAAAAGTATTGGTGTGGAGGTAAGAAAGGACATATGTGAAACATTAGGAATGATTCCAAAATGTGAAACTCTTTTTAATGTAGTTATTATATATAATTATTAATTTTGGCACAACACGGCAACAAATAAAATTATTGAGCAAGCAGAGACTGAAAGAAGAGTGAAGTTTTATACAGAATGTTTCTAAGGCAGATGCCGCATCCCAAGGTAGTCTGTTATACATTGGATTTGTGGTCATGACTGTACATACGAATATGAATCTATTGAGATGCCGTGAATGACAAAGCCTAACATATGTGTTAATAAGACTTTATAAGCAATAGATTATCATTAAAATACAATGAAATTAGGTCGTCATGAAGAAAGCTTGTAAAAAGCTATTTATGACGCCCCAAAAGATATGAAATTAAGTAGTTTTAAAAAATGTATTCATCAACCTAAAAACTGCTCACCATGTATTTGTTTTACGTGTTTAATGACAGCTCAGTATTCATCTTATAAAATGGCATGCCAGTAGTTTAAGCTTGTTCATTAATAGTTACCAAGAGGGGAAAACAGAAATCCAAAATGTTCAAATGGATATACAACCTAGAGATTTAAGACAACAATAGAGCATTTAGAAAGTTCCCAATAGACATTTGGCAGGGAGCTGGCCATCTTCTATCATAAATCACATGATTGAAAAGAAAATAACTGTTTCCACTGAGGCATCAAACCATTAGGAAATCTTAAACCTCAGCTTCCTAGCTGGCCTTAAGGCATTTGAATTCTTCATGACAAAACACGTAAGGAATGAATTACAAGAGTTCTTATTTGAAATGTGGAGGGTAACGGCTACTTCTTGTCTAGTCTTTCTTTCCAAAGCTATTACTTGTAGAAGGCAATGAAAAATAATATTAAATTATCTTTAAAATTATATCAGAATCACTCTCTTCCAGCTGGAAATTAGTGGGAGGCAAAAAGAAAGTGAAGTCAAGTCAAAGAAAAGCCCAGAACTCTAGGACACAAAAGGACCCCAGCAGCACAAAGGAGAGGATGCAGAAGGGATTTAGCCACAAAAAAAAAAAAAAAGAAAAACTTAGAAGTAAAATTGGTTAGCACTCCTTTCCAAAATTTTACTATATAGATGCACAAACGTAAATAAAATTTTATTTGCCTGCTCGAATATTTTAATATAGTGATTTTTTTTACCTTAATGATAGCTGAAAGAAATGCACACACTTCCCAAAAATAGAGTTAAGAAGTATTAACAGGTAAAATATTCAAAATCCTCCACTCAAAAAAAAAAAAAAAAAAAGCCCTCCTTAATAAAGCTACCATATACTTACTTATTACTTTGATTTGCAGCTTGAGTTTATGTTTTTTTATTTCCTGCAACCTTCTTGGTGAAGTTATTAATCATAAATTAAGTGCCTTAAAAGACGGGCAATTAGAGGGAAGAAGTAAATAAAGAATTTAAAAAATCAGAATATTGATTACTCAGTCCCCAATTAATTAACAGTAAAGTAAAATTAGTATATACTCAAAGAATGAAAATTCATATCCTTATTAGCAAAGCAATCTTGTCTTATAAAATTGTTAATAACTGTAACTTGTCTATCAATATAAAGCAATCTAATATAATGAAGTGTATAATCCAATAATACAAAACACAGAAGCATTATAATTTAAGGAAATTTTCCAAAAACATATGAGAAAGGGAAAGATATAATACAAGATTTAAAAGTTGAGCAGAGATTACCATTATATGTACAAGCAAATGAACAACCAACCCGAAAACAAGGCAACATTTCCCTGTTGTCTGGGAAAACTACTAATTAATTCAAATAAGGACTGTGCTAATTAAAGAACTGTACATTAAAATTAAATACTGTTTTTAACAAAATTATATTTTAGGATGAAATGGGTACTTTTTTATTTTGTGGGTGGAAATGTAAAATGATAAAAACTTCCTTGGGGAGGCGCCTGGGTGGCTCAGTCACTAAGCCTCTTCCTTCAGCTCAGGGCATAATCCCAAGGTTCTGGGATGGAGACCCACATTTGGCTCCCTGCTCCACTGGGAGCCTGCTTCTTCCTCTCCCACTTCCCCTGCTTGTGTTCCCTCTCTTGCTGGCTGTCTCTCTCTCTGTCAAATAAATAAATAAAATCTTAAAAAAAAAAAGAAAAAGAAAAAGAAAACTTCCTTGAAAAAAAATGTAGACTATTAAAAATAAATGATTTTTTACCCATTTTCTTAAAAATAATCAAATACTTCGAAACAATAATTTCTCTACCAGAAAACCCTCTGTAAAAACCTCATAGAGAAGATGGCAGAGTAGTAGGGGGTCCCTGGGCTTGCCTCGTCCCTGAAACACAGCTAAATCAACATCAAATCATTCTGAACAACAAGGAAATCGATCTGAGGATTAAGAAAACAATCTGCACAACTGGAGGGAGAGAACATGGCAGAAGCAAGGTTCGGAGATGTGAACTGAGGGAGAGAAACGCCTCAGTGCCATAGAGGGAAAGCCTTTTCGCAGAGAGAAGTCAGGGAGAGAAGGAGAGAGTGGGAGAGAGAGCAGCGTGCAGGGTTCTCACAAGATGCTCTGGTGTAGGGATCCCCTGGTTCACACTGGGAGAGAATGGTCCCCTTCCTGGAGTACATCTGGAAGAGGGTATATTGCCACGTATTTTTAAATTTCTTCTTTAATTTCCTCATTACCCATTCATTCTTTAGTAGGATGTTCTTTAACCTCTATGTATTTGTGGTCTTCCCAATTTTTTTCTTGTAGTTGACTTCAAGTTTCATTGCATTGTGGTCTAAAAATGTGCATGGTATGGTCTTGATCTTTTTGTACTGGTTGCGGCCTGATCTGTGACCCAGTATGTGCTCCATTCCGGATTCAAAGAGATTGTTTCCTCGTTGATCTTCTGCTGAAATGATCTGTCCATTGCTGTGAGTGGGATTAAAGTCCCTTACTATTATGGTATTATTATCAATGTGTTTCTTTAACTTTGTTATTAATTTATTTATATATCTGGCTGCTCTCAAGTTGACTCTTTGAATGACTCACTTGACCAGATGGACTTAACAGATATATTCAGAGCATTTAATCCTAAAGCAGCACACACATTCTTTGTGAGTGCAACTGGACCATTCTCCAGAATGGATCACATACTGGGTCATAGATCAGACCTCAACCAGTACAAAAAGATTAAGATCATACCATGTACATTTTTAGACCATGATGCTATAAAACTTGAAGTCAACTACAAGAAAAAATTTGGGAAGACCACAAATAGATAGAGGTTAAAGAACATCCTACTAAAGAATGAATGAGTGATGAGGAAATTAAAGAAGAAATTAAAAAATACATGGAAGGAAATGAAAATGAAAACATGACAGTCCAAAACCTTTGGGAAGAGGGAAGTGTATAGCAATACAGGTCTTCCTCAAGAAGCAAGAAAGGTCTCAAATACATAACCTAACCTTACACCTAAAGGAGCTGGAAAAAGAACAGCAAGCAAAGCCTAAATCCATTAGAAGAGGGGAAATAATAAAGATTAGAGAAGAAATAAATAATATAGAAATCAAAAAAGCAGAACAGATGAACAAACCTAGGAGTTGGTTTTTTGAAAGAATTAACAAAACTGATAAATCCCCACCCAGACTTATCAAAAAGAAAAGACAAAGGACCCAAATAAATAAAATCATGAATGAAAGAGGAGAGATCACAACCAATACCGCAGAAATACAAACAATTATAAAAGAATATTATGAGCAATTATATGCCAACAAATTGGGCAATCTGGAAGAAATGGATAAATACCTAGAAATATATAAACTACCAAAACTGAAAAAGGAAGAAATAGAAATTTTGAACAGACCCCATAACCAGCAAAGAAATTGAGTCAGTAAAAAATTTCCCAACAAACTAGAGTCCAGGGCCAGATGGCTTCCCAGGGGAATTCTATCAAACATTTAAAGAAGAATTAATTAATATTCTTCTGAAGCTGTTCCAAAAAATAGAAATGAAAGAAAAACTTCTAATTAACTCTATAAGGCCAGTATTACCTTGATCCCAAAACCAAAGACCCCACTAAAAAGGAGCATTACAGACTAGCATCCCTGATGAACATGGATGCAAAAATTTTCAACAAGATACTAGCAAATCAAATCCAACAGTACATTAAAAGGATTATTCACCATGATCAAATGGGATTTATTCCTGGGCTGCAGGGTTGGTCGATATCCAAAAATCAATCAACATGATACACCATATTAATAAAAGAAAGGATAAGAACCATATGATCCTCTCAATAGATGCAGAAAAATCATTTGACAAAATAACAGCATCCTTTCTTGATAAAAAAAAAAAAAAAAAAAACTCAAGAAAATAGGGATAGGGGCGCCTGGGTGGCTCAGCGGTTAAGCGTCTGCCTTCGGCTCAGGGCATGATCCCGGCGTTATGGGATCAAGCCCCACATCAGGCTCCTCCGCTATGAGCCTGCTTCTTCCTCTCCCACTCCCCCTGCTTGTGTTCCCTCTCTAGCTGGCTGTCTCTATCCTGTCGAATAAATAAATAAAATCTTTAAAAGAAAAAAAAAAAAAGAAAATAGGGATAGAAGGAACATACCTCAATATCATAAGGGCCATATATGAAAGACCCACAGCTAAAATTATTCTCAATGGGGAAAATCTGAGAGTTTTTCCACTAAGGTCAGGAACATGACAAGGATATCCACTTTCACCACTGCTGTTCAACAAAGTACTGGAAGTACTAGCCTCAGCAATCAGACAACAAAAAGAAATAAAAGGCACCCAAATCTGCAAGGAAGAAGTCAAACTTTCACTCCTCACAGATGACATGATATTCTATGTAGAAAGCCTGAAAGACTCTACAGAAAAATTGCTAGAACTGATACATGGATTCAGCAAAGTTACAAGATATAAGATCAATGTACAGAAATGTGGTGCACTTCTATACACCAGTAATGAAGCAGCAGAAAGAGAAATCAAGGAATTGATCCCATTTACAATTGCTCCAAAAAACATAAGATACCTAGGAACAAACTTAACCAAAGAGTGAAAATATCTGTATGCTGAAAGTCATAGAACACTTATGAAAGAACTTGAAGAAGACACAAAGAAATGAAAACACATTCCATGCTCATGGACTGGAAAAACAGATATATCTAAAATGTCTATACTACCCAAAGTAATCTACACATTCAATACAATTGTGATCAAAACAACACCAGCATTGTTCCCAGAACTAGAACAAACAATCCTAAAATTTGTATGGAACCATAGAAGAACCTGAATAACCAAAGTAATGTTGAAAAAGAAAAGCAAAGCAGGAGGCATCACGATCCCAGACTTTAGGCTGTATTACACAGACGTAATCATCATGAGAGTTTGGTACCGGCACAAAAACAGCCACATAGGTCAACAGAACAGAATAGAGAAACCAGAAATGGACCCACAACTATATGGTCAACTAATTTTTGATAAAGCAGGAAAGAATATCCAACGGGGAAAAGGCAGTCTATTCAACAAATGGTGTTGGGAAAATTGGACAGCCACAAGCAAAAGCATGAAACTAGACCACTTTCTTACACCATACACAAAAAAAGACTCAAAATGGATGAAAGACCTAAATGTGAAACAGGAAACCATCAAAATCCTAGAGGAGAAAGCAAGCAGCAACCTCTTTGACGTTAGCCGTAGCAACTTCTTACTAGACACATCACCGGAGGCAAGGGAAACAAAAGCAAAAATGAACTATTGGGAACTCATCAAGATAAAAACCTTCTGCACAGTGAAGAAAACAATCAATAGAACTAAAACACGACCAACACCATGGGAGAAGATATTTGTAAATGACATATCAGGTAAAGGGCTAGTACTCAGAATCTATAAGGAACTCATCAAAATCAACACTCCCAAAATAAATAATCCAGTTACAAAATGGACAGAAGACATGAGCACACATTTCTCTAAAGAAGACATACGAATAGCTAACAGACATAAAAAATGCTCAGCATCACTCATGATCATGGAAACACAAATTAAAACCAGGATGAGATACCACCTCACACCTGTCAGAATGGCTAAAATTAACAACTCATGAAAAAACAGATGTTGGTGAGGATGCAGAGTAAGGGGAACCCTTTTGCACTGTTGGTGGGAATGCAAACTGGTAGAGTCACTCTGGAAAACAGTATGGAGGTTCCTCAAAAAATTAAAAATAGAACTACCCTATGACCCCGCAACTGCACTCCTAGGTATTTATCCCAAGGATACAAAAATGCTGATTCAAAAGGGCATATGTACTCCAATGTTTATAGCAGCACTATCAACAATAGCCAAATTATGGAAGGAGCCCAAATGTCCATCAACTGATGAAGAGAGAAAGAAGTGGTGTATGTATGTGTGTGTGTGAGTGTGTGTATATATACATACATATATATATATACACACACACACACATACATACATAGTGGAATATTACTCAGCCATCAAAAAGAATGAAGGCTTGCCACTTGCAACAACATGGATGGCACTAGAGTGTATTATGCTAAGTGAAATAAGTCAGAGAAAGATAAATATCATATGATTTCACTCATATGTGGAATTTAGGAAAGAAAACAGATGAACATAGGGAAAGGGAAGGAAAAATAAAATAAGATAAAAACAGAGAGGGAGTCAAACCATAAGGGAGAACAAACTGAGGGTGGTGGAAGGGGAGGTGGTTGGGGGGATGGGCTAGATGTGTGATGGGCATTAAGAAGGGCACTTGTTGGGATGAGCACTGGGTATTATAGGTAAGCGATAAATCACTAAATTCTATTCCTGAAACCAATACTACACTATATGTTCACTAACTTGAATTATGATCATTAACTTGAATTTAAATTTTAAAAAATAAATAAGTAAAAAATAAAAACCCCATATTAAAGGGTTTATACATGGAGATAGTATGATGACATTATTTATTTAAAAGAGTTCAAAATAGATAACACAGCTAATTGGTAGCATATTATGCTGCTATTAGAAACTTATGCAATTTTGTAGTAACATGAAAAAAGCTTATAAGATACGATAAAACTTAACAAATTAACATACATAATTGTTTATACACTATAATCACAACTATTTTTTTTTTTTTACTTATTTTTATAAAAGTACTGGAAAGAATAGGTGGGAACATGTGGATTTTTTTATTGTTTTGCAATTCTTCCTATTATTTTCTCTAATTTTCAAATTATCCAGAAATAGCATATATTATCTGAATTATGGGAAATACATGTTTTATTAGTTTTATTTGAAAGCAAGTAAGAAAAACACCACGTAATAGTGGTAAAGAATAAAATCCTTAGTTATGTGACACTTGTGCACATGCATATGTGAGTCCATGGGCACACACACAGTTATGATAAAGTGTAACAAATAGTATCAGACTCAAAGGATTATCAGAAATTGTTCACAAAACACAGTAAATGAGAATGAAAAGGAGGGCAGAACTTAACATCAAAATAATGTCTGATTTAAGGGGCACCTGGGTAGCTCAGTTGGTTAGATGTCTGACTCTTGATTTCAGCTCAGGTCATGATCTGAGGGTCCTAGGATTGAGCCCCATGTCGGGGGGGGGGGGTGTCATGCTCAGCAGGGAGTCTGCTTGAGATTCTCTCTCTCCTCTCCCTCTGCCCCTCCCCACCCTCTCCTACAATAAATGAATAATTTTTTTTACTTAATTAAAAAATAAAAAATACAATAAAGTCTAATTTAAGTATTCTGTTTCCAGATTTTTCTCTCGTTTCCAAAAGTCTCCAGTGTTATAGAATCTATGTGATTTTAGTAAGATAAAAGTCTGTACCCATGTCAAATTCTATTAAAACTCTACATTCTTTTCAAGAAATTGACTAACTTTTCAAACCTGGAGTCTCGTGCAAGATTCAGGAACTATCTTTTTCTGGTTGCATTTGTGATTTTTGTTCCAAACAAATACCTTCCCAAAACCATCAGGACCAGTATTTAAAAGCAGTCATTGAAATTAGGGAAGACTACTTCACTTCTAATAACTGTCACTATTGCAGCCTGCATTTCATCAAATCCAACTAAGTTTTTACAGAAGAAACAACACCAATGAATTTTATATGTCACTTATGTAAAGAAATTTAATATATTAAAGACATACCCTCTTGAACCCCAAAAGGTTCTTCCCTTCTATCTGATTTAGATTAAAATGGCATACTAACTGGAGTACCTGAGAACTACACTGATTGCTGCTACAGAAAAACATACTGTAATCCGAAAAAACCATCATTGAGTTAATGACAAAAATAATTAGATTCAAAAATCAAACTACCATGAGCCAAAAAAAAAAAAATACTCCCTGTTAAAAGAAGTCACCCTATTGTTTTTATTTAGACAAAAGAAAAATTTAAAAAGATGTAGCGTATAAGAAATAAAATCTATCCTGTAGCCTGTTTTTTAAATGTCTAATCTAAAAATGCTATTTTAAATGACCTAAATTCTCATTTTAATGCAATAATTAAATAATATGTCTCTGGGTCACGAAAAATTGTATGGCCATTTATCACTCTGTGCCAGTCATCGCCAATTAAATCGACTTCTGGAGACAATTTTTCTTTCAGTATTATTTACCAGAAATGAGCTATGAGGAATATGGTGGAAGGCTGGGGAACAGTGCAGGGCAGGAGAGAAATGATTGTCACCCTACTCAATTTTACCTCAACTGTTAGATTTCTTTTCTAGAAATGAGATCTTTATAGTTTACATTAGAGCAGTGAGAAACAAGTTATTAATAGACAGCTTTTCTTATTACAGTTTATTTTTGAGTCAAGGTTCAAATTCCAGAAGCATATAAGTCATAAATTTTCTGCAAAGCTTTTACAGTTTTATACTTCAAATAGCAAAAGTAGAAAGCTTCAAGATCAATAACATCTGATTTGTCCAAGGAAAGGCTCCACTATATGCAGCTGAATGGTTATAATGTTTTCCTTTGATTTTGATAAGCATAGTAAATACATTCTAACCACTGATTGAGATCCAAACAAATCAGTAAGTGTACACCATTCCAAAATCTCTTATCTATTAATTTCAGTGGAATAAAACAGTGCACAAACTGAGAAAGAAAATGCTGGTGTGATTCCTCCCCTGCAAAAAACCATAATCAGTATAAAAATTCTCAGATTTCCCACATCCATTCAGCTCCACCCCAGCAGAACAGCAATCAACATTTTATTTTTCTTTTAGCTTACATTTCCAGCAGATACCTACGAAGGCAGCAATCTGAATTAACGAAACCTATTACTGATGCATTGGATATTTTTCTTTATGCCATTTTTAATTCCTGGTTATTCCCTCTCTTCTCACTTTTGAAATTAAATCTTTCTTTGATCATATTTAAGTCATGTTTCTCTTCACATTTTTATATTCCTTTTTCATTCATCTCATTTCCTCTCTATATTCTCCTCTTTTTTTTCACTTATAAGAGTCACTAGCCAGGATTTTTCTTTTCAATTTGCATTTGGCTCTGCAGGATATATTTGTCAGTTGTTTCTCCCATTCTTTCCCCAACTTCCCTGTATTTTCTTTCTCTTGTGTGGAGACAACAACATATCTCCTGGCCATCCCAATATTCCTTCATTATCTCTTCTTGCCATTTTACAGAAACTCCTTTTCTCTTAGCCCAAACCTGAATGCACATTCTTTTTTTTTTTTTTAAGAGAGAGAGAGAGCTCACATGAGTAGGGGGAGGGACCGAGAGAGAGGGAGAGAGAAAATCCTCAAGCAGACTCCCCACTGAGCAGAACCTGCCACAGGGCTTGATCCCAGGACCCTAAGATCATCACCTGAGCCAAAATCAAGAGTCAGACATCTAACCAACTGAGTCACCCAGGTGCTCCCCGAATGCATATTCTAAGTTCTCTCTTCATGCCAAACCAAACCAAAATGATAATTGTTGACCCCTAAGAAAGACTGTTATGATAGTCATGTGCCAGTTCTGAGATACTGAAGAGGCTAAATAATAGCAAAGATATCACAACAATAAACGTTTGTATCAAAGAGCCAGACATATAGAAAGTGCTGCATTGTTGTCTTGTTGTTGTTGTTGTTGTTTTCTAAAAATCCACCACTATGTAGTACAGTTAGTACAGTATTACACAGACTTTGATTCAAGTCCCACCTCCACCATCCTTTCATTTGGAGATATTGGAGAGATTAATTTGCCTAAGCTAAACCCAGTTGTTCCCATGTTTACAAAGTGACAATGAGAGCAATACCTACTTGTAAGGTCATGGTAAAGATTATATATATAAAATGAGGATCATAGGAACTGGTACATAGTAACTAACCAATACACGTTTGCCATTGCTATCACCGTGATCAACAGTATGATGAGCAAAATAATTTAATACGACTTGAAAAGAGAAAAGGATTTAAGATTCATTCATATATAAGCTATTTATTTCACTTATTTGGCAAACTGAAGTGCCTAAATGCTCTTAGCTCTATGCTGGATGGTTGGGACGACTTACTTCACTGAATTTATAAGACAGCAATTCCAGATAAAATCAAAGACCGGTTGAAGATTAAGATTTCTGGGGCCAACATCACTGTTAAGAGTACGGATTCTATGCCTTCACTTGCTTCTGACTGCCTGCTTCGCTGCCCACACACCCTGCCATCATTCCACAGAAATCCTTCGATTACCAACGGTCCTTTGCCAAAGTAGGCCAGTGTCCAGGGCACTGGCTCCTCACCTCACTCGGGCCTATGCCAAAGATGTGAAATTTGGTATAGATGCCCGGGCCTTAGTGCTTCAAGGAATAGACCATTCAGCCAATGCTGTAGCCATTACTATGGGGCCAAAGGGAAGAACAGTGATTATTTAACAGAGTTGGGGAAGTTCCAGAGTAACAAAAGATGGTGTGACCATTGCAAAGTCCATTGACTTAAAGATAAATATAAAAATATTGGTGCTAAACTTGTTCAAGATGTTGCCAATAACACAAACGAAGAAGCTGGAGATGGCACCACGACTGCTACTTCCCTGGCACGCTCCATTGCCAAGGAAGGCTTTGAGAAGATTAGCAAAGGTGCTAATGCTGTGGAAATCAGGAGAGGTGTAATGCTAGCTGTTGATGCTGTAATTGCTGAACCTAGGAAGCAGCCTAAAACTGTGGCAACCCCTGAAGAAATTGCTCAGGTTGCCATGATTTCTGCAAATGGAGACAAAGAAATTGGCAACATTATTTCTGATGCAATGAAAATGCTTGGGAGAAAGGACATCATCACAGTAAAAGCTGGAAAAACACTAAATGATGAATTAGAAATTATTGAAGGTATGAAGTCTGACTGAAGTTATATTTCTCCATATTTTACTAATACATCAAGAGCTTAGAAATGTGGGAGTACCTGGGTGGCTGCGTCAGTTAAGCTTTGGACTCTTGATTTCAGCTCAGGTCATGATCTCAGGGTTGTGGTATCGAGCCCTGAGTTAGGCTCTGCACTCAGCAGGGAGTTTATTTTTCTCCATCTCTCTCTCACTGTCCTTCTGCCCCTCCCTCCACTTGCATGCACACACACTCTCTCTCTAAAATAAAACTTTAAAAAAAAGGGAAAGAGGTCCAAAATGTGAATTCCAAGATGCCTATGTTCTACCAAGTGAAAAGAAAATTCCTAGTGTCCAGTCCATTGTACTTGCTCTTGAAACTGCCAATGCTCATCAAAAGCCCTTGGTCATAACTGCTGAAGATACTGATGGAGAAGCTCTGAGTACAGTGGTTTTGAACTGGCTAACAGTTGGTTTTCAGATTGTAGCAGTCAAAGCTCCAGGTTTTGGCGACAATAGAAAGAACCAGCTTAAAGACGTGGCTATTGCTACCGATGGTGCAATGTTTGCAGAAGAAGGATTGACTCTAAATCTTAAAGATGTTTAGCCTCATAACTTAGGAAAAGTTGGAGAGGTCACTGTGACCAAAAATGATGCCACAATTTTAAAGGAAAAGATGACAAGCCCGAACTGAAAAATGTATTCAAGAAATCATTGAGCAGTTAGATATTTCAACCAGTAAATATGAAAAGGAAAAGCTGAATGAACATCTGGCAAACTCTCAGATGGAGTGGCTGGGCTGAAGGCTGGTGAGACAAGTGATAATAATGTGAATGAAAAGAAAGACAGAGTTTTAGGTGCCCTCAGTGCAGCCAGGAGCTGCTGGTGAAGAAGGCAGTGTTCTGGGATGGCGTTGTGCCCTGTGCTTTGGGGCACTTTGGGACACTCCAGCCTTGGATTCAATAACTCCAGCTGGTGAAGATCAAAAACTTGGTATAGAAATTATTAAGAGGACACTCAAAATTCCTGCAATAACCACTGCTAAGAATTCAGATGTTGACAGAGCATTGACAGTTGAGAAAATTATGCAAAGTTCCTCAGATGTTGGTTATGACCTTACGCTTGGAGATTTTGTGAATACGGTGGAAAAAGGAATCACCAATCCAACTAAGATTGTAAGAACTGCTTTTTTTTTATTTTAAGATTTTTTATTTATTTATTTGACAGAGAGAGAGACAGCCAGCGAGAGAGGGAACACAAGCAGGGGAAGTGGGAGAGGAAGAAGCAGGCTCCCAGCATAGGAGCCTGACATGGGTCTCGATCCCAGAACGCCGGGATCACGCCCTGAGCCAAAGGCAGACGCTTAACGACTGAGCCACCCAGGCGCCACAAGAACTGCTTTAATGAACGCAGCTGAAGTGGCCTCTTGGTTAACTACCACAGAAGCTGTAATCACTGGAATGCCTAAAGAAGAAAAGGAGCCTGGAACAGGCGCAATGGGTGGAACAGGAGGTAGTATGGGAGGTGGCGTGTTCTATATCCTAGAATAGTGCTTCACCATTATTAATGAGCTGTGAGAGGAAACTCAAGGCAGAGCTCCTCAACAATAACTTCAGAGAAGTCAGCTGAAGAAAAACCTTAAGAAAAGGCTGGCCAGGTGACTGGGTGGCTTAGTCGGTTAAGTGGCCAACTCCTGATTTCAGCTCAGGTTATGATCTCATGGTCATGAAATCAAGCCCCACGACTGGCTCCGTGCTCAGCGGGGAGTCTGCTTGAGGATTCTCTCTCTCCCTCTCCCTCTACCCCCTACCCCAAGATGAATAAAAAAATCATTTAAAAAATTGATATTAAGAAAATCACTATAAGCATTAGTTTCTGGTTTCATTTGACAACATAATGCTTTACTGCTGTCATTGCCCATGCCTACAGATCATTTACTTTGTATTTTTGAATAAAAGACATTTGTACTTTCCTGAGAACTGAGTGCAAAAGCCATGTACTGATGTACTGCTTTCAACTTAAATCACTGAGGCGTTGTAACTATTATTCTGTCAAAATCAGGATTTTAGTGCTTGCCATCTCCAGATGAAAAATTAGGAAGCAGCCTTTCTGTGGAAAGTAAGAATAATTGTAATAATTGTAAAAATTTCCAATAGAAAGAATATTGTAAAAGTGAGGACATGCTCAATGGTATGACGTTATGAAGAGATCAAGATATATATATTCTATGTATAGCTCCAGAACTCACTTTGTGACCTTAGAAAGAACAGTTTCAGACAAACAGAAAAAGCAAGTCAGTGTGTTGAGGTACGAATGGAGGATGTAGATTTGAGACAGAGAATATAGATATTCTTGGAAACATCTAGTTGTGAGCAGAGACAAGAGTTTCTGTGTAGCTGAAAGTGGACTTGGACTAAAGGGAGGATTCATGCACAGGTGAATGTTTTGAAGGGGAAAGATCCTTTGACATGTCTAATGCCAATGGGAAGAAATCAGGGGAGAGGAAGAAGGCTGAGGATACAGAAGAGAAAGAAAATACTCCTCAAGTCAGGGCTTTTTGAACACATACAGGTGTAAGATCCAGAACACGCACAAAGGCATTGGGTTGTAAGAGGAAGAAGCATCAGAAGGGAAGAATGAAAGAAGTCAGGGAGAGTGATGAATTAGCAGGAACTTCCTATCTCACAGAGGCTATTTGCTCTGCATGCCATCAGTTAAGCAGGAAGAAAGGAGAGCAATGTGGGGTGAGAGCATAGTATAGTAGAAAAGGTTTCACAGGAAACTGTGAAGAATGGAAAATACCTTTTTAGGAAAATACATAAAAGTTGCATCTCGGAGCGGAGGGCTCAGCTGAGGTGGTAACCCAGGTTCTTTCCCTATTTGTTTGGTGCACATCAACTCCTCTAATGCCTGCCCAGTGGGGCTTACGCATGCCTCCCTCTCTCTTCCTTTTTACCTTTACCTTCCACGAAGAGGGTTAACTCCAGATGGTGAGTATTTTATCTTGTATTTTCCTTTTTTTTTTTAAAGAAAGTAAATCAATGTAAAAACTAGGTTATTTTAAGCATGACTGAATCAAATAAAATAGTGTATGATTAAAATCTCAAAGAACTTGTAGTTAACATGGTTTGAATGTGCTGAAAATGACTCATGGAACATCCTTTCCTCCTGAAAATTAATGATGATGCAATTTACCAAGCCTCTGCACTCGTACCTGCAGACACAAGGAAGGAGGAAAACTCAGTGAAAGGAGTAGAAACCCAAAGGATTTTGCTCTAAGCTAGCTGTATGTTGCTAGGGAAAAAAAATTGTTTGTGGTCATGACTAACATGGATAAATGTTCAAGTGGCACTCCTTATTTCTCTCTCTTCCCTCCCTCCGTCTCCTTCAGCTGGACCCTTCTGTTTCCAAGATACCTTCTAGTCCGAGTCTCTGCTGCTCAATTGGGTGTCTCTGATACTGATTGAGGTTGCCTGGCAACATGACCACTAGAGCACTCACCAGCCTGTGTGGCAGCTCTATTTTTTAGTTCGCAGGTGGGAGATTTGGATAGAATTGCATGAGGTTTCCACGTTGCAATCCTGTTTCATTTCAGTGATCATACAATGAAGTTTATTACTTACAATATCATTATTATACTTCATTGCATAATTCAGTATCGTACAGAGGTTTTCCTTTTTTGTCATAATTATTAATACTTCCAGGAAATTTTAAAAGATCAGAAGTGCCCTTCAAAAAACTTCCTTCCTAAAAATAAATAAATAAATAAATAAATAAATAAATAAATAAATAAATAAATTTTAAATGAAAAAAAATACTTCATTCCTTTTTAGAAGCTCATTACCATAAAGGCAATTTTTTTTAATATTAAAAACTATAAGATTATTGACAGGGAAGAGCTATAAGGGGAACATCTTGGGGACTGGAAGTGTTCTGTATCTTGGTCTGCATAGTAGTAACACAAGTATATAGCTATGTAAAACTCCCTCAATCTGTATAGTTAATATTAGTGCACTTTACACACTTTCACATCCATATGGCATGTTTCAAGAGTTTTAAAAAGTAGTGACAAGATGAATAAATACACACACACATATATAGAAACAGAGACTATATAAGCTTGATACATGTTAGGGAACAAAAATAATCTCTAGGCTTTTATCACAGCACACAATATGTTCTTAAAGACTGGACTTTGCTGTTGTATTTAATCAGTTTAACAATAAGAGACTATTTTGCCATATGGCAACCACGCTTTAACTAATAACTTGCTATTTATAGAGAAGGAGCTTTAACTGTCAATTCAGATGGGCAAATTGAGGAGAGCAGACAGCACTAATAGCCACACATTGCAAAAGATTTGCTATTTGTTCCAGCCTCACTGGATCACAAGCAGAATGTCTCAGATGCAAAGATCACATCTGGAAATTTATCTCACGGAGACACTTCATGCACAAAGTCACAGACATGCCTTGCTGGTCTGGCTTCTAAGACCCAAAACTTCCTAAAACATAATACAGGTGGAAAAATAGATTGGCAAAATCAAACACAAACTTTAAAACAGAGATCCTTGGTAGCTTTATTTTATTGTATTTTACTTATAACACTTTATTTTATAATCTCCACACCACAGAGTGAGGGCATTTTCCATTTATTACCCATTGGACTTTCTAGACCTTAGCATTGAAAAACTGTGCAGTTTTTAAAAGTACTTTTACATTGTTATTTCATTTTGTCCTCATGATGGCCTTAATATAAATTGCCTATTTTGTAAATGCGTAATCTAAGGTGCAGAGAATTTAAGTGACTTGCCCAAAGTGACACACTTCATTTAGGCCAGCAATCTCCACAGCCAGAATTTGAAGCCAGTTTTTAAAATACAGCACCATGTTGTTCAACTATTATCTGTTGCTTCATTTCAGGACTGGCAAAACCTCACAATAAAGCCAAGTCCTGTAAAAATTCAACTTCTGTTTGAGAAATTAAGTCTTTATCACTTTATTTGCTGGTTTTAGGATGTTTCTTTTGACAAGAGAATATGTCTGGGACAAGTAAAACTGCGTAGAATCATGGTGCTTTAAAGCTGTCAAAGAGTGGTGGAGGTCAGCTCGTCTACCTAATTGATTTGTCAGCTGACAAAACTGAAGTCCAGAGGGTTAGAATGACTTTCAGAAGTTTCATAACGTCTAATGGTAGAATTCAAACTGGAACTCATCTTGTCTGTTTCTTAGTTTGACATTACATAAAGTGCTGCTATCATAAACCAAATTTTGAGCAATATTTCACTATAGTTCAAAGTATAAAAATGATATATTTAAAGGGTAGAAATTGAGACTCTCAATCCCATCTAAAAGATAAAGCTTTACCCAATAGAAACAAAGTAAATGGCCTTTCTACCTTATCAATCAGTATCAGGCTTGAATAAACTCTGCCCTCCCTTAAATAACTCAATCTAGTATAAGTTAATATATGGTGGGTGACATAAAACATACCATTTATTGATCCATTCCTATGTGACAGACCTTTTGCATATATCATCATATTCAGTCCCCACCAAAGTGTTTCAAACTAGTAATTATCATGCCCCTTTTACAGCTGAGAAAGTAAAACAAGTTAGGATAAGAATCTTGGCTCAAGGTCATATAACTAGTAATTTGCAGAGCTGAGATCAGAATCCAGCCCAGCTCTGTTTTATGATAGAATCTCTGTATTTTAACCCACACCATCCTAGATCAGAAATCACATTACCAAAATGTATTCCCTACCCTCTAATTGTAACTGAGAGTTCTAAGAATTCACACAATGTCTATCTTCCCCTTCCCTACTAGGGACATGTTCACAGCAGAAATACTATATGTAACAGCTTCTTTTGCAACAAAGAGTAATGATGATTAGGTAGAAAATATTGGGTGGAGTTTCCAGGGAATCTCTTCAAAGAAGGCTAAATCAGCTGGTAGTACACCCTTTTGCCACTGCATTTTTTTTTCATTCTTTCTGCATAGAACACAAATGGCTGTCCAGTAGTCATCTTAAACCACTGGAAAACCCTTGAGGATGAAGTCATATGGCCAAGATGGTAGAACAGAACTATCAAAGGAGACTAGATTCCCTAATTAGCAATGTACCACAGTTCCGGTCCCACAATGCCAATGGCCAGACTTCCTTTTGCAGGAGAAAACTTGAACTCCACCTTGTTTAAAACAATGGAATCTTGTTACAGAAAATCCACTGAGCCTTAATTGCTCACAAAACTGTGATAGCAACAACTAACTTTCGTGTGGAAAGGCTATAAAGGTAGCATTAATTTAGGACTTCTTGCTCTGGTAAATGCAGACTAGGTATTGCGAAGGAAAAAAATCACCTTGCTTTGGAAAACTTGAAAGGCTGAGTTAAAATAGATGTGAAAAAAAATTTGCAGTTTTCCTTCTACTTAGAAAGTCAAAAGCCACCAGAGAATATTGCTCTTATCTTAATAGTAATAAAAGGTCAGATAACCTACAAAATAACAACTTTACTTGAGCCCATCAGATACCTGGAGTTGCAAGACAAAGAGATTAACTGAATTTTAAAGGGTAACAGCCACTGAGGACAGACAGGACACAGGAGCCTTTTCACCTTTGACAAAGCATGAGAGGAATAGTTGCTCATTATGAAAGCAGGTAAGAAGAAAACAGCTAAAATTGTAAAAAATGCTTGAAGGCCAGAATGGGTCACCAGAACACTATAGACACCCTGGGATCAGCTAGACACAAAGGAATATGCACTCATTCATAAGCTCTTTTTTCAGACATCTACCAGTTGCTTAGCAGAAAGACTGAGGTCAGGGCAAGGGACCAGAAAGAGCACTTTTGGTGTCACAAAAACACAAAATCTTTTCTGATTCCCCAGACCCTTCTCTAATGCACAGCAAAATTTGGCCTTTTAGGACAGAAAACTCTCACAACTCCAG
Organism: Ursus americanus; assembly: GCF_024610735.1. Classification (NCBI taxonomy): domain Eukaryota; kingdom Metazoa; phylum Chordata; class Mammalia; order Carnivora; family Ursidae; genus Ursus; species Ursus americanus. The sequence continues at coordinate 34,385,275 of NC_142127.1, read as the reverse complement.
TGCCCTGGAAAAGATCCATAGTTTCTGGGAAAGAGGTACAAGAAAATTCATCTGGCTCTGTTGGAGGAACAGGTAACTTTTGGGTCCAGACTCTTAAACTGACACAAAAAAGAGATCTGCTACTACTGGGGGAAGAACAGGACCCTCTTCCACAAAGAACCCAACAGAATCAAGGAGGAGTTTGGGTACCATGAGAAGAATGGGCAGGAATGCTGAAAAAGCCACTCTCCTGAGGTCCAGATGCCCAGGACATGTCTAAGGTTGAAACTGGAGCAAAGGAACCCAGCACCCTCCTGCCCCTACCAGAAGCACTGACCCAAGTAACAAGCAACAGCACTCTGCCACCTAGGAAGGTACAAGGGTGCAACAAGAACCTTACTCGGCTATGCAAGCATGGGGGACATCCCAATAGGGGAGCGTAGAGAACAACAACAACAAAAAAAATTCTCTGGCACTCTAGGTCCCACAGTAAGCCCAAGAAAGCAGCAGCTCTGCTGCTGGAATGTGAAGTCTGTGGGGGAAAAAAATCAATCAATATAAATCACCAGATTAACAAAAGAAAAAAGAAAAATCATTTGATAATCTCAATAGATACAAAGGAAGCATTGACAAAATTCAAAACCCAGTTATAATGAAAAATCCCAGTAAAACCAGAAAAAAATAAACTTCTCAATCTAATATATGCTATTTATCAAAACATAGTAAACAGGATTCTTATTAGTAACATGGTGACAGGGTTCCCTTTGATCTGGGAATAAAGGCAGAATTTCCACTCTTCCCACTTTCATTCAGCATTGCTCTGGATATTCTAGCCAATTCAATAAGATATGAAAAAGAAATAAAAGTGTAAAGCTTGAAAAGTATTAAATAATATTATCTTTGATCATAGAAAACATAATTCTTTACATAAAATTCAAAAGACTCTTTAAAAATATTGGAGTTAATAAGTGAGTTTACAATCTGCTGTATGCAAGATCAATATAAAAAAACTATTTCCTTACTCAAGGAACAAAAAGAAAATAAAGTTTTTAAAAATTTATAATATATAATAATATTAAACTGCATAAAGCATCTAGAACAAATTAACCACAATGTATAAGACATCTATGCAGAAAAACATAAAATATGACTAGGAGAAATTAAAAAGACCTAAGTATATGAAGTACATATACTATGTTCATAGATTTAAAAAGTCAGTATTGTAAGGATGCCAATTCTTTAAAAATACACTTAACAACAGATTGAATGCGATCCCAACTAAAATCCCAACAATTATTTTTTTGTCAAACTCAACAGATTAATTGTAAAATTTGGTTGAAATAAGGCAAAGTCAAGATTCCTTGAATAAAAACAGTGTGGGAGAACTTGTTTTAATAGATACCATGAATAACTTAAAAGTGACTATAGTTAAAATAGTGTTATAATTAGTAAGAAAAAATTGATAGACCAATTAAAAACAATACTTGGGGGGGGGGGCTCAGTCACTTAAGCATCCGACTCTGGATTTCCACTCAGGTCATGATCTCAGGGTGGCGAGATCGAGTTCTGCTTCAAGCTCCACACTGGACATAGAGCCTGCTGACTATTCTCTCTCTGCCCATTCCCCCCTAAAAAAAGAATAGTTGGCCCCCAAAATGCAGACATATATGGATATCTAATTTATGATAAAGATGGCATTGAAGAGCAGTGGGCAAAGAGGTGAATTTTCAGTATGATTCTGTAACAACTGGATATCCAGTTGGAAGGAAAACAGGACTTGACTTCTACCTCAAACCAGTGGGTCACAAAAATAAATTTAAAACAAATGATCTAAAAGTAAAGCGGTAAAAATAAGATTATAATTAAAATTAGAAACTTTTCTTCATCAAAAGCTCCATTAAGAAATTGAAAAAGCAAGTCACAGAGAGGAAAAAGAGATTTGCAACATGTAATTGAAAGGAAGCTCTTCATTCAAATACAATTAACTTCTGCATATTAACAATAAAAAAAATCAACACAATAGAAAAATAAGCAAGACACTTGAACAGGCAATTTACAGACAATAATATCCATATGGCAATTAAACCACATAACAGAACCACATTATTCAAAGGGAAATATAAACTCTATTCTCATCAGAATGGCTAAAATTAAAAGGACTGATTACACCAAGCATCGATACAGATGAAACAATGGGAACTCTCATACACTACTGACTAGAGTATAATTAGTATAACTACTTTGGAAAATGTTTAGCAGTATCCACTAAAATCGAAAATTTGTATACAATATAACTGAGCAATTCATCACTAACAGAAATGAATGTATATGTGCAGCAAGAAACATTTAAAAGAATGTTCACAACAGCACTAATCATAATTGCCCAAACCCAGAAACAGTCCAAACATCCATCAACAACACACAGATAAATCCTCTGTAGCATTTTTCTGCAATGGAATACTACATAGCAATGAAAATTAACGAACCACACAAAAACATTAACGAAACTTACATATATAAGTTTAGGAAAGGAAACCAGACACAAAGGAATGCATGACTATTATGTATATAAATTAAAAAATCAAGCTAAACCAGCATTTCATATTTAAGGGTGCATGATTAAATGTTAAAACTATAATGAAAAGCAAGGAAATGATTACCAAAGTAATGAAAAAGCTATACATATGTAATTGGTGGAAGGAAGTAATGTTTGGGAGGTAAAAAAAAAAAAAAAAAAAAAAAGCAGGATTTCTGAAATGCAGAAAATGTTCTATTTCTTGATCTGTGAAGTTACATGGGTCTTTGTTTGTAAAATTCACTCTTTTGTGCCCATAACACATAAAAATTCACAATAAACATGTTTAAAATAGCAATAATTATGTAATTCAATTTTATAAATTAAAACTTATGATAGATGAGATAAAGTTCAATGAACATAACATCTACTGAAGATTTATTGTGTGTTAGGGACCACTGGAAGTGTGTTATCTCCTTCAACCTTCACAATATTCAGAAAACACACTACTTTTCTACCACATTTCAAAGGTGAAGAGACTGAGGCCAGCGAACTTACATAATTGACACACAAAAAGTCACACAGCTAAAATCACACTTTACAAAAGTCACACAGCTAAAGAGGACTCATTTTGGGATCTGAACCCATACAACAGTATGGTTCCGGAGCCCAGGTTCCTAAGCAGTACATTATGCCACTTCTCCAATATAGAAAAAGAGAGATTCTCTCTGTATTAGGTGTTAGATTTTTTTCCCCTGTCAAAATTATTGTTTAGTATGATGGTAAACTAACTCTAAAATATTGGTCTTTCATGCACCCAAGATATTTAATCTTTAATTTAGCACTCTATCCTTGTTTCATTTTAGCTGTGCTGAGGAAGGAAGACAAATCATATTAAGATGACATATTTACTATTCTAATTTGTAATTGAGCAATATCATAAATTACACTGTTTCTGTTGCCCAGCATAGAAATGAATGGATCCAAGAGATTCATCACGAACCATAAGAGATATTTCTCCCTAAAAGTCCAAAGATTTTCCTCCCTACCCAAAGACTTAACAGAAGAAGGGGTAAACTCTAAAAAAAAAAAAAAATCTGTTTCTCTGACTATTAGTAATGTCATTTTCCAGTTCAGTCAACCTGGAAATCTGTTATTTTTTACAGAAATTTGTACAGTTGTTACTACAGAGACTCTGGAGATTGACTGAATGAGCTCAAATCTCACCTTTGCTATTTTCTAGCTATTTGACCTGGGACAATTTACTTGGCTAAACTCTCCCTTAGTTTTCTCTTGTGCAAAATGAGGATGGTATTAGTGTCTACCTCGCAGAGTTGTCTGATATGAAATTAAATAATATAAATCACTTAAAACAGAGTCTAGTACCTAGTATATGTCACACAAGTGATGATGGTTATTATTACTCCCTGACCCCATTTCTTTCAGTCTTACCTGCACTTATTTATTCCTTCTCTCCATTCCCACCACTACTACCTTAGGTCTTACCCTCATGCCTTATTCTTATACATCTACATTTTCCTAAAAATTGTTCTCTTGTTTACATATCTTCCAACTGGAATCCATTGTGAAGACACCACCAGACTAACATCAAAGAGGAAACTTTCTTTCACAGGGTTGGCCCTCCCAAAATATTCTTTTTTTTTTTCCAATTGCCTACCAATTAAATTCAAAGTTCTTACTGTGATTATCAATATTTCCTACAACCTAGCTCCAGCCTTCATTTTCCAGCATTACCATTTTAGTCCAACACAAGAAACTTACTCTGTTGAAAAACTAATTAATTCACCATTCATTGAATGTAAAGTATGTCTTTTCGACTCTAGGCTCAGGTATGCCATTTCCTAGACTTCTCTGTTAACATTTTCCACCTGCACCAAGATCTAGTGCAAATAGCAATCAACATGATGAAATCTTGAGCCTTTCTTCAATGTCTTCTAATGCTTTATTTTTTCACATATATGCAATTGTTTCATTATTTCTCAAATTATTTAAAACAGCTTTATTGATTTGATTACTTTAGGCTCTTCTCATGATACCATATCCTAATACCCTATCCTTTATTTATGCCTGTGCCTATCTTATTTCCTTAAATTGAACATGGAATTTTCTTGAGAGTCATTTTTGTCTTTCCCTCCCACTTGCTCTAGTACTAAACCAGCACGGTGCTTCTCATATTATAGGAGCATGCAATAAATATTTATTGAATTAAGTGAAAAGAAAATCACTAAATGTAATCACTAGCTTTGTTCTTCAGAGAGCAAATTTGCAAACCAAAAGGAGAAGCATTCTCTAAGTCCTTCCCTCTCAAAACCAACAGTAGTGTGAGAACACAGTGTGACCCATTACCTTTAAGGGCAATAATATTTTAAAACTATTAAGTCTGAAAATATCCCTCAGGTAAAATGTTGTTTGACAGTTTGTTTCAAGAAGTGATGCGTAAAAGGACTAGGATCAGTGGATGACTGAAAGGGAAAAAAGATGAAGCCCACCAAAGAGATGAAAAGGGGAAGTATCAGGGTGGCCAGTGTGGTGTTGTAAGGGATGTCTCTCAATGACAATACATCTGAATATGACAAATAGGGAGGAGAATAATTAATTAGGTCAAGCTGAACTCTTCATTCCAAACTTCTCTGCACCGCATGAAATGGTGAGAGGACTGAAAGAAAACGGTGTGGTCAGTCACCTCAAATTCAGAGAAGCATAAGATATAGTCTCTGCCCTTGGGGAAGGAGCTCTTCTATTTTTTAAGTTTCCTTGGCACAAACAACATTTTTTTAAAGATTTTATTTATTTATTTATTTATTTGAGTGTGAGAGAGAGAGGCAGAGGGATAGGGAGAATCAGGTTCCCCGCTGAGCAAGGAGCACAATGCGGGATTCGATCCCAGGACCCAGGGATCATGACCTGAGTTGAAGGCAGACACTTAACTGAGCCACCCAGGTGTCCCACAGACAGCATTTTTTAAAGGCAATTTGTTTCAGATTGCTGAGTGGCCCTATTAACACTTAATATGTAACAGGGAGATATTTAGCCTGTCTGGCTTCATTTTGCTTCTATTTCCCTTGCTGTTGTAACTTATAGCTTAGAAACTTCTGCTTAGCCCTGCCACATAGACATGCTACAGCTATTTTTTGCAAAAACCACTTTTTACCCAAAACCTACTTCACCCAGGAGATAAGGAAATATAGAAATGATTATCCTATGATTAAGATTTACAGGAATGGCGGGGCGCCCATTGAAGGGCTCCATGTTCCGCGGGCAGTCTGCTTGAAATTCTCTTCCTCCCCCTCTCCTTCACCCCCACCTCCCCCACACTCTCTCTCTAAAATATATAAACATATCTTTAAAAACAAAAAAAAAGATTTACAGGAATGGAATGACTAGATGCCTATACACAAAGATGAACTGACCAAGGACAAAGAAGTTACATGACCCTCCTTAGATTTCTACAAATATCAGTCACCTTCTGACAACAACCCTATCCCACTTCCCCCTTTTGCTAATATAAAAGCAGCTCAAATTCCATGCTGAGGGAAGATGGTTCTCTGGAACAACAGTCTCTCATCTCCTCAGTTTGCTGGCTTTCTGAATGAAGTCGCTTTCCAGGCCCCAACCCCTTCCCTTTCAACTTACTGGCCTGTTGTGCAGGACCAGAATAGCTTGGACTGGGTTAAAACTAAGACAATTGTCATTGATTTTAGCTGAAATTCAATAATCAGCTACTTATTTACTAACGAATTCATATATATGATCTGAAGATTGTGAGCAGTGTTTTCATGCAAATAAAAGAAAGTTAGATCAACCACAGAATTTTAGTCCTTAACACTCAGGTTAAGAGTATAAAGAAAAAAAGGCTTTAGAATTAGATCAGTCTCCAGCTTTGGTCCCATGAATGATAGACTTAAACTTCCTATGGTACATTTTCCTCATACAAAAAAAAAAAAAAAAAAAAAAAAAAAAAATATATATATATATATATATATATATATATATATATATATGGATAATAACATAGCTACCTCATCATCTTATTGCTTAGATTACCTGAGATATTGAATGTAAAGTGCATGGGATAGAGTAAATACTTAATAAATACTGTTTTCTTGTCCACATGGCTTCAATTTTCATGAATGGTTTCATAAAGCATTGGATGAGAGTATGCCCTCAAGTTAATTTACCATCATTTCAACTGTTACTTTATTTTATATCTGTAAGTTTGTCCTGTCTCTTCCAAAATAAGCATTTCAGACTCTGTAAGCACTTCACAACTGCCCCCTCTTTTCTCCACAAAGCATAGAAACACACTTTCAGCCTAGATATATAGTCAACACAATATGACATATATGTATGCTGATTTTATATAGTGTGTATATACATGCTGATGACCTAAATGGTTTGTTTCTTCACTAAAAGTTCAAAGACGTAAAGATGTCTACATTTATAAAGAAGGCTGAACTTTAGTCTCTTTTGGAACAGGTCAATCAACATTATTCACTGAGTACTTTTGTTGTCTACTTTATGTGACATGATTATGAAGTCATAATGCTTATTAACAAACATACTTGAATTGAAATATCAATTTACTATGTACCTGGAATTGTGCTATACTTTACGTGCATTAACTCACTACAAATGAAGTAGTTCCCAATCTTATATCCATTTTAAAGAGACATTAAGTAATCTGTTCAGTCACAACGCTAATAAGTGAAAAATCCAGTATTCAAAGCCAGGTGGTCTGAATCCAGAGTCTGAATTCCTAAATATGTACTAAGTCACCCTTTTTAGCTTATATTGGAGACAACATAAAAACATCAACGCTGCCATTATTGCTTCCACATTTCTTGGAAATTCTACTTCAGTATTGTCCTCCTGATTACCTCATTTCATCAAACAAGGAATTTGAACACGTGGAAGCTAGCACTCTGATTCTGTGGTCCCTCCAAACTCTTAAAATAATAACATGATTTAATTTTATTTGTTTTTTTTTTTTTTAATGAATGAAAGAAAACTCTTGGAGAACTTCAGAACTCTAGTTCTAAACACTTTTAATCAAATATATACTTAGGTGATTCACAAACTCTTTTTTTCAGAATCTACATTTTCATTTCTTCCATCCTAGTTCAAAGTAGTCCAAGTAAGGAATTGGAAAGTACCATTTTAAATGAAAGCAATCACATGATAGACAATACAGAAAAAAATACAACATTTCAGGATAATGCTTAAGCAAAAAAGAAATACAAAGAAAGTACCAGAACATGTTTAAACTCTTTAAATATCCAGCCTCCAGAAAGTTATTTAACTGCGTCTACGTGTATAGGTAGAGGCAGTATTTTCTGCAAAGTCTTGTGTTCAAAGCCCAGATTCATCACTTTGAATAGATATTAAGGAAGGTGTTAAAACTTCTTGACTCTCAGTTTCTTTTATTTATAAAATGGGGATAAAAATAATGATCTTAAAATATTTGGGGGAGAATTATAGGCAACACATATAAATTGCCTGATTCACAGTAAGTCTTAATATTCAGCAAATCTTAATTCTTAATTCAATACTCCTTTTTAAATCTCCCTATCAGCCCTGGCTAATAACACTAATATTTCCTGTACTCTTCTCAATTTATGATTCAGAGAAAAAAATCTCACTCAAACATAAGTGAGAAATATTATGTGCAAGTTAAGTAAGTAGAACAATAGTAAAATCTGTCCTTACAAATCTTGAATTTATACAACTTAATTCAGACTAGCAAATAGCTCATCAAATTTTTATCTTTTATATACATTTTGCCTCAATATTCACACATATCAAGAACCATAAATAGAAATGTGTTGTTTTATGACTGCCAAATTCATTCAGCATGACTGCAATTGAGTGGAAAATAAAAATACGTATTACTTACTGTACGTGGCGTTTGGCAATTTCAAAATGATTTGCAAACATTCATCCTCAAAATACTCCTACAAAATGCGTCTGTGAAAAGAAAAAAAATCCAAAAGAGTAAGCAATTTGCCAAGGTCACAGAAAAACCATTCCAGGCCAACACACACTTAGGCAATACATACTTCAACATACTGAAATAAGGTTTTGCAAAATATAGATTATACATCTAGCAAAGTATAATGGGCTGGTGGACAGAAATAGTCCCAACTATACTCAAATATTCTATATATCAGTCAAAGAGGATACTCTTAAGAGGTAAGAAGTCTGCACACTGGCTTCAGAAATATATGCAAAAACAGTTTCCCCAGAACATGGCAGAACAACATAAAAGCAATTCAAAAATATGAGATATTTATAAGTGAATTTAGGTTGGAGCTTTAAGGTGGTTATTAAAATATTTCAAGCTTTTAAAATGTACTATTGTCTGATATATGAAGATCACCGCGTTAGAAGAGAATTTTGCTTGATTTATCCAGAGAATTGCACCAAATCACTTTGTAATTGTATTTCAATTCTAATTGAAAACCATCCACTGAGAAAAAATGCAGGCACGCCATCTGCACACCTTACGAAAATACACAAACGTCCATTTCTTTTTTGTCAGAAAGTTACTTATAAGGAAAAAGTTAATCAGATTTCATTAATTGATTTGTTTTGAGGAGCAGTGTTAGGAAAAGCACATTAATTTCAAAGCTCAAAGTATTTCAACTTGAATGGATTTTGTTCTAGTGGGTATAGTGTGCCATAAAAGAAAACAAAACAAAACACACCTAATGATAACCAGCATAACCCTTTACAGTACAATGTGTTATTTCAGACAAATCAAACACACTGTGGATGGGACCAATCAAAATCCTCTTAAGTAGCAAGCATCTTTAGTGGAACATGAGTTCTCAGTGAGCAGAATCTCTGCCCAGAAAGATGTGGTTTACAGTGCTGACAGAAATACCAGCTTACTAAGGCAGAAGGCATACTTTTTTGTTCACCAAAACCAAATGTAATCAAATCAAAAGTTCAACAAGCAGAACAGGTATCCTGAGTTGAAAGTCTCATTTATCTTCCTCTGGTGTAGGAAAGACAACAAGATGACCCTGGCCTCTACCTGGCACAAGAATGAATGATTTTACTCATCATTCTCTCAAAGAAGAGGAAACTAGATGAGTTAGCAATTTATAGTTACATGTCAAAAATGAATTAAGAAATTTTTAAGAAACTGTGTATTTTTATAAATTTCACTTTTCTAAGTTTAAAACTTAGAGCTTAATAGAAGATACCAAATCACATCCACATAATTTCAAAAGAATTATAAAGTTATAACAATTAGCAAACCTGTATATTTCTTCATATTTTAGCATATTCACCCTCAGAGGCAAGAGAATCGAAGTTAATACTAATCACATGATTTACCCAATTTGATGCAGCTAATAAGAGGTGATCCTAGGCTGTGAACAATCTTTTTCTGACAGATTTTTCTCACTACAGCACCTGCTAATCCCTACAATGCATCCCGAGTAGAGGGTGCAAACTGGGATATAATAACCAAATCTGGCTGACTGACATGTTTTGTTTATCCCATGCCATGGTTCTAAAACCATTTAAGAATTTTTTTAAAGTAGGAGATTTCCCATAAGAATTCTCACTTCTACCTTCTTTGAAAGAGGAAAGATTTTGTAAGGCTGGGCTCACAGGCTCCAGAGAACAGAGAAAACGCTTGCCCATCCTGGATGTGGCAGGCTTTTGACACTCCCCTATTTCCTACTTTTGCAAGCTGCCTTCTACTCTGCCATTTGCAAGCCCTGGAGTGTTTTGTTCCTCATCCCTCCATGCCAACTACAATCAGACCTCTTTGCTGTGAAACCAGAGAGGAAGAACTTTCCTTAATTATGGTCAAAAAGCTTATTTCATTAGATAAAACAATTGCTTATAACTATATTTCACTATATTCTTATACTCAGGTATTATTGATTAGTTATCTCCTTTTAACACATATACAAGTTTTAAAATTCCATAGGCTTGAATTTCCTTTTTTAAAATTCTTATTTGATAATTTTTATTTCTTAAAGATTTTGTTTATTTGAGAGAGAGAACAAGAGACAGCATGAGCAGGGGGAGGGGCAGGGGGAGAGGGAGAAGCAGACTTCCTGCCCAGCAGGGAGTCCAATGGGGGACTTGATTCCAGGAGCATGGGATCATGACCTGAGTTGAAGACAGATGCTTAATCTACTGAGCCACCCAGGTAATTATCAAATTACCAAATTTGATAATTTTTAATGCTAAGGGAGAAATTTATAAACCCAATCTATTGGTACAAATCAGGGGACCTAATGATCTAAAATAATGATTTTACCTTTACCATGAACACATCTTCCAGGGACATTCTTCCTAACTGATATAGGTGTACTATTTGATAAGATAGTTGCAAAAAGAGAGAAAGAAACCTTCAATTTAACTAAATTAAACTAGATTAAGAGAACACAGACCACTGAAGGTGAAGATCTGCAATCCATAAATTCTGGTTGCATCATGGCATATTGCAAATAACTTAAAATGTTAATATGCTTTGTATAATGCTTAAAATACATAGACCTGGAATTCTGGGTAGTTGTGGTAATACCAGTCACCCAAATCTGAAACTCTTCCCACATTGTGCAAAAAATATACAGTCAACAAAAACAAATAAAAACACACAAATCCTAGGTCTCCAGTATAACTAGAAGCTGGAGAATAATAAAAATGTCAAATTATCTGTAAACAGAAAATTAAACACCAATTTCTAACAGAGCTACCTTATAAGCTCCCACTATATGTATTACAGAAATCTAAGGAGTCCAGAAAAACTGTGAGGAAAAGAGGAAAGCAAAGGTCCTAAGAGTGATACAAAACTCACTTTCAGAAAGTTACTGAAACAATGAAAATGTGAAAAAAACTATCCAGGCGCTTTAGAACATGTACGCAGGGAGGTGACGAAAGTATATAAAATTCAAGGTGATGACTTTTGGAGGGGGCTAGTAAGGTATTTAAAAATGATGGGGTATGTCAAAATGACATAGTCCTCGGCTTCAAGAAGTTCTTACCAGTCATATCTAGGACAACTGGAAAATCAAAATAAATAATTATCATTAAGAATTAAGATTCACTACAGAAAATATAAATAAATGAATGAAGTACATAAGGAAGAAGGAAAACTTCTTCCTTTGCTTGGAATGCCACCTAACAAATGTAGATGGATCGATGGAGTTGGGAAATCACCATGAAGCCAACATTATAGTTCACTGACTCAGTCAACAAAACACTGTGGATCAGCACGCACTTATGGGTGAAAGTGGGATGAAGAGCAAGAGATTCCCATAGTCTTAAAGCATCTTCTCACAAATCACTTATTAATTACAATGGGAAAAATGAAAACTTTCAATGCAGAAACTTGGCAGAGACCACCTTATCTAAATGATCAAAGACAACGTCATCAATAACAAAGCAAATACACATGTGACCCCACTCCGTGAAGTATCTCATATGCACTTGAGAAGGACACAACATCCCTCCTGTGGTACATACCCTCTGCCAAAAAGGCATAACCTGAATCAATCGTTTGGAAATATCAGGCAAATCCAAATTGAGGAAAGTCTGAAAACATCCTCAAATTCAGTCTTTAAGAACTGAGAAAATGTTCCAGATTAAAGGAAGTTTAAAAGGCATGACAACCAAATGCACAAGTGATCCTAGCTGCACTGTTACATAACAGTATTTTGTTGATAATACATTTCTTAATTTTCATAATTCTGTGGTTATATAAGACAATGCCCTTATTCTTAGGAAACATATACTAAAATACTTCAAATAAAGAAACACGATGCCTGCAGTTTAGTCTCAAATGATTCAGGGAAAAATACTAATACATATAAATACATATATATATACATATATATACACATATATATATAATCATGATTATATAATTATATAATTATGTAATTATACACATGTATATAAACACACACATATATGGAGAGCAAGCAGAAATAATAAAGGGGCAAAATATAAACAACTAATGAATCCAGACAGTATTCAGGTTCTTAAGTACAATAATCACAACTGTTCTACATGTTTGAAACTGTATCAAAATTTAAAATTAGAGGGGCTCCTGGGTGGCTCAGTTGGTTGCTTAAGCAAGCATCTGCCTGTGGCTCACATCATGATCCTGGCATCCTGGGATCAAGCCTCACATCAGGCTCCTTGCTCAGCCAGGAATCTGCTTCTCCCTCTCCCTCTGCCTCTGCCCCTCCCCCATCTGCTCATGTGCTCTCTCCTCTCTCTCAAATAAATAAAATAAAATCTCTAAAAAATATTTAAAATTAGAGGGAAAGGTAGAAGTAAATAAATGGTCTACATTCATTAAGATATTCTGGGATCACAAAAAAATAGTAAAACAGATAAATCAATGATGTGTTTTTAAATTAAGAAAAAAATTAAGCAGTTAAAAAATAAATAATCTTGCCCAGTGATTTTGGACAATTAAAATAACAAGAACCCATTTATCTATCTCTCTATACACATCCTCCTGTATTTTACATATTTTATATGTACATATAATTTATATATTAAATATGCCTATATTTAAATTAAAATTGTTTATAATTTATGTATCTACATATGTATATTAAATGCATAAATTATGGGAGAATGCAAATAAATGTGTAATCTAGCTTTGGATTTTTAAATAAACAGTACAGACAATATTATATAAAGCAAATGTAAAGTTAAATAATGAAATTTTATTCATAAAAAAAATAAAAGGCACCAGAAATTAAAAGGAAAAAAATAAAGAAAAAGAAGATTATCAAATGGTCTTTAAAGGTTATCAGTATAAGTCATTTTTACTTATACAGTTGTTTAGCTAGATAAAAAATTATCAAGTCCTTTTTCATGAATTTAGAAAAAATTCAAAAAATAAAATCACCTTTAATTCCTAAAGTAATATATTTCACACATAACTTTTCTGTCTTTATTTCCAGACTATTCTTTAAGGAATTATACCATATAAACTATTTTATAATTAATATCTTTTTACTTGTGAATTTCTTTCTGTAGCAATACCATGTTTTTTGTCATTACAATACAAAACCATTTCATTCATTGATACCCAATACATGCCATCATTTATACTGTATTTCTTTTTTTTTTTTTAAAGAGTTTATTTATTTATTTGACAGAGATAGAGACAGCCAGCGAGAGAGGGAACACAAGCAGGGGAGTGGGTGAGGAAGAAGCAGGCTTCCAGGGGAGGAGCCCGATGTGGGGCTCGATCCCAGAAGGCCGGGATCACGCCCTGAGCCGAAGGCAGACGCTTAACCACTGTGCCACCCAGGCGCCCCTATACTGTATTTCTTATATGTAAGTTATCAAGCATCTGTTACCAAAAGAATTAAAAATAAAAACACTGAGGTATCCTTTTGTATGTATCTTCTGCCATAGCATGATTGTTTCCTTAGGATAAAATACCCAGAAGGGGAATTGTTAAAGAGCATGAGGTTGTTAAGACTTGATATTTTATTATATTAATATATTAAATATTAAGTTAAATAATATGGCATATTCATTAATATACTAATTATATTAATAATATTTGGCACATTTTATTAATATTGATGTGTACAGCTTTCATATTTGGACCCCACAATCTGGGTATATTTTACAATCACTGCAGCCGGTGGCGGTCATGAGATAGTATTTGTCGCCTGTTTGAAACTTGATTTGGCCCTAGATCTTCATACGGTCATGCCTTGAATTGGTTTCTTTGCATTCTTGGTATTATTATACATGTTGAGTTGAACTACCTTTTAAGAGGTCTTCAAAGAAGTTACCCAAAAATTTGACTTGAAATAAAAAACTGTTTATATGGAAAAGAATGGAAACAGAGCAATTTTAATAAAATAATTGTTTATTTCTGGAGGAATTAACACAATTCCTTATTCTCTTACAAAGCAGCAGTCAAGTACTTTATAGGACCTAAGGAAGGAAAATAACTACAAATAGATGAACATGTGTTACAGTCTTGTAACAGGGACAGCTGGCAGGAGTGATCATTACATGACAAGTGGTGCGGGTGAAGGCAGGGAATACCAGATTCCCCCGAATAATCCAGGCAGCTGTCCCAGGTCTCATTTCTAATGATGGCAACAGTGTGTTACAATGCCTGCACGTTACCATTTTATTTACACTAGCTATTACCATTTACATCTTACTACACTAGATATTACCCTTTTTTAAAGTGTCATTTTAATTGATGATTCTCAACGATCTTCTATCTCCTTCAGCCACCTTTCTTTCTTCCTATATTCACCCTGAATTCTTGCAGATTCCCTATAGATTTAGCAACTTTTTAGTCTGTAGATTCCATATTTTGTATTCTTTAATCCTGAAGATTAATACAAATTTCATTCACTATAGGCGCCCACTCAGCCCTCTGAAGTCTTTGTTGGTCTGCCCTGGCAGGTCGCTGATGCAGTGACATTCACAAGTTACGCCACCCTTCACATGTCATATAACACAAAAACAAAACTTCCCTGAAGAGAAGATATACAAACTCTGGCTTCCGCTCATATTTAAATCTTGTCATTGTGTCAGAGAATAAAATTAGATTAAGTCAGAGTGATTTACTTCTCTCAAAATCACGTTGGTTTCACTCCTATTTTTTCTGCTCTTTAGAGGTGTATGAAATTCAACTGTCTTCTTTATTGATCCCTCTACTTTCCTAGATACCAAAGCGAGCTGATTAATCTATAACTCCTTAAGTCATCACTAGTATGTTCTCATCCTCTCCCTCGCCCTCGCTCACCATATGTTTCTCTCTCCCTCTCTTGTTCACTCCTTGCCCCCGACATTTTCATGTGGCCTTTCAAAAACCCTAAACTAACTCCCTTTCCCTGCACGATTTCTATTGTAAATACGACCTGATAAAAACCCTATGATAATTTCAATCATGAAAAGCATGACAAATCAGAAGCTGGATATTGTACATTATTTAAATGTAATTCTTCTGAAGACCATTAGCCAGTTTATAGGAGTATATACTTCCATGTCCAGTCTATACTCCATGGTTAAAAGCATAGGTACTGCTTGACCAAGTTCCTGGACACCTCTGACCCTTGATTTTCGACAGCATGTTCTCCATTCTCCACAGTACCTACACTGTGGCATTCCCCAACTGAAAACTGTTTCTCTATCCCTCTTCTCTACTTGCCAGCTTGGGAGAAGTCAAGACCTGTTCCCTAATGCAAGTGGGCTCTCACTCAATTCTTTGCTCCCTTCATTGTATGTCATTTTGTTGTTGCTGTTGAATGCCGAAGGGACTGGCAAAGTGCCTTTTCCAAACATTCACCAGCCTCTCCATCCAAAGAACTTTAAATAACTTCCCCTTCATCACCTGCTTCTATCTACCTGGAGACGAGAAAATTTGGCTCCTTTATCCCCTGAGATGAAAGCTGTAAGTTTTGCTTACTCACTCCACCCTACTCCCAACAAACATGCATTAAAGCATGGCATATTTTATGCACTTCACTTCAGTACTTTCTAGTCTCCGCAGAAATTTTACCTTTTCCTTTATATATCCCTCTTTTGACCTGTTTCACTTGCATAAAGTTATTCTAAACTAATTAAAGATACAGGCAAAGACAGATGTTAGGAGAATTTCATCACGTAAATCCTTAAAAGTAACTGGAGTATCTAACAATTAGAGATCAAATACATAAGTTGTGATTTGTGCAGTAATAGAACGCTATGCAGACACAAAACTCATGTCTCAAATAGTACTTATTTATATGCAGAAATCTTAAATATATTTAAAACTATATACTTCCTAAAATAATACAAATAAAGTAGCAATTGCAAAATTACAAATATATATTTATATTTACATATATGTATATAAAATTCAAAAAAGATTGAAGGACAAAAATGTTATCTCTGAATGATGTAAAAATGTAAGTAGTATTTTTTTATTCTTTCCTTAATTTTGCAAATCTTCTGCAAAAATATATACATTGTTATAATCCAAAAAGACAGAAAGAATACTAGTTAAAAAAAACTCAGTGGAAACAAAAGCAACAAAGTACGTATATAAGAACCAAATACACAGCTATAAATCAGACAAAACTTGCATTAAAAGAGGTGGAGAGGGGCACCTGGGTGGCTCAGTCCTTAAGCGTCTGCCTTTGGCTCAGGGCGTGATCCCAGGGTCCTGGGATCAAGCCCTGCATCGGTCTCCCTGCTCCGCTGGGAGCCTGCTTCTTCCTCTCCCACTCCCCCTGCTTGTGTTCCCTCTCTCGCTGGCTGTCTCTCTCTTTGTCAAATAAATAAATAAAATCGTTAAAAAAAAAAAAAAAGAGCTGGAGACTAGCATAGACAAAATTGGGGCATTATAAGATGAAACTGTCAAAAAATTAATAAATGTGATTTTTTAATGTGATGTGACCTGACAGTTGCCTCCCCAATATCTATTCTCTCCTTCCTAGGTTGTTATGTGCACCTTTTTTTTTTTTGAAGATTTATTTTCAGAGAGAGAGAGAGAGAGCAGGGGAGGAGGGACAGAGGGAGATGGAGAGAGAGAGATCTCAAGCAGATTCCTGCTGAGCAAAGCCCAAGGTGGGTTTCAATCTCACAACCCTGAGATCATGACCTGAGCCAAAATCAAGAGTCAGACACTTAACTGACTGAGCCACCCAGGCTCCTCAGCTATGGGCACTTTTATGCTCTTTGGCCTTTGCCTGTCTGAAATGTAGATATAATGATTAGAACTCTGGCCCCTGTTTTGAGTGCATGAATCTTAGGATGGCCACAAGGATCCAAGCCCCCTGGTGACGTGATAGGTCCTCTTGTCACACTTGGGCTGCCAATACCAAGATTTCATATTTTGTGAGGGAAAAATAAATCACTAATTTCGGTATGAAATTCTGGGTATACACTGAACACAATTTTTGAGTGATACATATTATTTAAGAATTTGCAGGTAAGAATAAAGAATACGTTTCTCTGTAATGAATTTAAAGATTATTTGACCAGCATATATATTATCAAATATTAGGGCTCATATGCCAAGTCATACTTAAAATGAAGAAGAATTTAAAGGAGTTTAGAGAAGAAAAGTGGAAAGAATTAACATTTAGGAAATTAGAATACATTAAGAATGACTCAAATAGAGAAGTTTGGATTTCATAAAAGGAAATATTTAGTAGTTTACATTTAATTGGATGAAGGCTTTTACAATTAAAATCCAAATAATGAAATAGCATTAGAAGTAGCAGAAGAGGGGAGCCTAGGTGGCTCAGTCAGTTAAGCATCTGCCTTCAACTCAGGTCATGATCCCGGGGTCCTGGGATAGAGCCCTGAGACATGCTCCCTGCTCAGCAGGGAGCCTGCTTCTCCTTCTCCCTTCGCCCCTCCCAGCCCCGCTAGTGCTCTCTCACTATATCTCTCTTTCAAATAATTTTTTTTTAAAAATCTATAAAAGTAGCAGAAGAGGTTATATTATGCATTAAAAATGAATTTCCAGAAACTAAAAATTGTTTAGATACTATTTTTTAAGGCAAAGACTCTCTTAAACATCTTTATTTTTTTTTTAAGATTTTATTTATTTATTCATGAGAGACAGAGAAAGAGAGAGAGAGAGGCAAAGGGAGAAGCAATTTCCCATGGAGCAAGGAGCCCAATGAGGCACTCGATCCCAGGACCCCAGGATCACGACCTGAGCCGAAGTCAGAGGCTTAACCAACTGAGCCACCCAGGCATCCTAAACATCTTTAAACCTGAATTCAGAACTGAGGCCTTTCAAATCATGAAATCCAATTAGAAACATGGTGTGAATATATGATGAGCTTTGGGTAGAGACTGTTACTTTTATGTTGTATGTTTTATGGCCAATATTTGTGCTTTCTTCATGTTTTATGCCATTGCTTAAATGTATAACATTTGTATGAATTTTTTTGAGAATAAGTTAAAATTTATTAAAAATTCATCCTGCACTCCACTACACCATCCAAATACATGGTGTGGCAGTTTGTATTTTCCAGAGATGGTCACAACATCTCCCATCCAGCATGCTCTTCTGCCATGTGACCCAGACATTCTACCCATCATCAGATGAAGCTATTCCTTCACTTCCTGGAATCTGAGCAGACCCAAGGACTCCTCTGACCAACAGAAGATGGTAGAAGCAATACTGTACCATTTCCAAGAGTAGTCCTTCACTGGCCTAGCATCTTCTGTTTTCTGCCTCTTGGAGCCCTCAGCTGCTATGTAAAACGTTCAGGCTGCTCTGCCATGTTAAGGGGCATTCAGGCAGCAGACATGTGACTAAAGAAGCCATACTGGACATCCAGTTCATCCGGCCTTTGGAGGACTCCACCCCCAGCTACCACCTGATGGCAACTACATGAGACACCCTAAGTGGGGATCTCCCAGCTGAGCCCAGTCAACCCATAGAACTATGAGAGATTATAAATAAATTGCTGTTATAGGCCAATAACTTTTAAGATAATTTCTTGAATAGCAATAAGATAACCAGAAAAAAAATGTGATCATCCTGGAATCTAAAATCTGAAAGTATAATGAATTAATCTAATAGCCTTAATTTATGTATCTGAAATTATATATATAAACATATACTGACCAAATTGTGAATTGTTTGTATGGTAATCTATTTTTCTGTCACTGTCTCTATCTCTATCTATGCAAGTTATCTTATTTCCAATTAAAATTATTTCCAATGGGTTTTCTGGTTACACACACACACACACACACACACACACACACACACAGAGTGTTTAGTGTATTTGGGCCCTTCAGCTTATAAAATAGAATACATAGCAGAAATCTGAGTGCTGTTCCTATGTGAATAACTGACAATGTGGAAAGCAGTGTAAATTTGTTTTCTGTTCTCCCCAAAAGCAGAACTGAGACCAATAAGACCAATGGGAAAAGTTATAAGGAATCATGTTTAAGCTCAACACAAGGAAAAGCTCTCTTACTGTGAGGAATGCCAAGAGAGAACGGGCTGCCCAAAGAAAGGGCCTAAAGAAGACTTCAAGTAAAACTTAGACACGTGGAAAGGAACTTCAAGTACTGGCTAGTTGCTGAAATTAAATGGTTTTTAAGCAGCCTCTTGAACTCATGATTTTGATAAATGTGTGGTGATTACTTTGGAATACATTACACTAATATTTTTATATCCTCATCATATTCCAGAAAAAGATACCGGGAATGTCACAAAGATTCATTGAATAGAGCATTGTTAAAGTCATAACCCTTCCTGCACTGAATCAATATTTAACAATTTCTCAAGACATGTATTGAATAACTAGCTATGTTATGGACTTTGGTAGGCCTCAGGGGAACAATGAGAAATATGATGCCTCCATTGTGAGAAAGCATATAATTTAAAATGAGAGACAGACGAGGGCACAATTAACTATGATAACATGGTGTAAGTTAGCAACAGCAATAGGAACAAAGTGCTATGGGAACAGGAATAAAAGAATAGAATCATTCTGGCTTGAAGACTTGGGAAAATTCCTTTAAAAAAAAAAAAGAAGTATCATTTGAATTGATCTGTTCTGTGAGGAGATAAGTAATTCAAGGTTGAAAAGCAGTGTGGGAAAAGAAACTGCATGGACATCTCTGATGTGTCCAGGTAACAAAGAAGTAATCCGGAGAGCCATGAAAATAGGTTTGGAAGGGTTAAAAGATGAAACATGAAGCTACAAAGGTCATTTGGGATAGATTTCTATGAATACTCTTGAACAATATACTAAAGAATTTGAGATTTACCCTGTAGAGCTTCCAAAGGTTTTTACACCCAGAAATGACATGTTCAGAATTAGAGAGATCCCTCTATTGGTGAAGTGGAGTATGCAATGGACTACATGCTGTGGGGGAGCTTTCTTTAGAAAACCATGTCAGTCTTGTGTTTAGACTAGGTACAAACTTGACTGAGGGCAGGTGGGGTGACAGGATCACCCCTCAAGATCCCTCTCAATCTTAAACTCTGTGACTTCCGTTCCTTGCAAAAAGAGTTCCAGACAAATTCTTATAAATGACAGAGGTGGCAGAACCCTCAGGCTACTCTGGTGAAAACCTGAAAGACACCACCATTTCAAATACCCATTGAGCTTGACAAGAAGTCGTACAATCTTTGACTAGCTGAAAAAGGAATCTGAGAGGGAAAAAAAAAAAAATCACAAGGAAGATATTAACATAGCAGAGTAAAGGCATTTTCAACTATCCTACTGGGAAAGCCAGATAAAAATTTGAGTGACCTAAATCCTTTTTAGCCTGTGTCATTTTCCAAAGTAGTATCTACTACTTTGGAAGGCCCAAGGGACCCATCTGTACATGTGCAAACTAATTAAATGCATGTAGTAAGGGCTTAATTGTGGAGGACATTTTGCTAGGAACAACACAAAAAGAACTGTGTTGGACCGCCTTCTTGGATTTCATAATCTACGAAAGACTGATAGATGTAGATCAAATCTAAGTTGAGGAAGACAGAAGAAAGGTTTCATTAAACCATAGGAACAGGCAAAAATACATGTACTTACACTTCACGAGCATCCATACGCAGGACAACTCCTTGATTAGTTCCATCTCAAAGGAAAGCACAGCAAAGGGTCAGAGAATAAATACTAATGATCAGATCTCACTCCTGAGACTTGCTGTCAGAAAAAAGGAAAGCTCGGTCCTGCTCAGCTTTCCTAGCACTAAAAGCCAAGGCCAGTGAAGCAGTCCAAGGAACAACAAGCCACAGGACTGCAGGTGCTTGAAGAGAGGAGAAACAGGCCAACCATGACATAGCATCAGTTCTGGGGTACTAGCTCCTTTTCTGTCCTTCCTTCCTTCTCACCGGTGTTGGTGTTGGGCCATTCCACAAGATCATGTGACCTTACAGAGGGAGATCTATATATGGGTAAGAGCAAAACAGTAAGAATTCATAAAATATGTAATAAATAGAAGTTGTGAACCTGGATTGAGAAAGTAACATGTGAAAAAGTCAGAAAATTGGGGTGCAGTGTGAATTTTTTTCCCTGAGACTGATACATGGTGTGTGACATCAGAATTCTTAAGTCCTCTGGATGGCTTGCTTGATGGCAATCAGCCAAGCATGTCATCAGATCGCAGTTCTAGAAATAAAGAACCTCACTGTCCTTCAAGTCCCTGCACAATGAACAAATGAGGTGCATAATTTCCTAGAAAATACAGCCATGAATAACATGGTATGAACACAATTGCTGAAAAACACAGAGAAGAAAAAAGTAAAATTTCTACAAAATACCAATATGTAGTAATGTACTCAAATCATAAGTTAATCATGTTTAATACAGAAAGATGATAATTATATTTGTTTATGGTATAAGGCCCTTTCTTGTTAGAACACATGGCCTTATGAAACTATGTAGCTCTATTTTGCAGATGTTGTTCAACTCTGAATAAGAAAATAATCCTCAGAAGCAGGAACGAGAAAATCATCTTTTTAATAGTATGAGACTTCAGTAAGGCAGAAAATTGACAGGAAACAAGAAGAGCCGATGCACAGAAAAAGGGATTTTTGCCTAGGGGACCCCCAGGGTTTTAGAATTGCAAAGGCACTCAGTAATTGCATGCAGTGAACATGAGCCCATTGCTAAAAACTCATTTGTAAGTATGTGACCTTTAATGAAATTTTGGAAGCATCCAACCTTGCATTTACATGTTGCCTTCAAATAAATGGACCCAAAAACCACCGGCCAGATTTATTAATTGATTATGTATACTGACTGCTTAAGAAGGAATCATTTCATGCACCAACCAAGGGTACTTCTGTACTAAAATGTGGCAATAGTTTATTGGCCCACAATTGTACATATCAGGTTATTGTGAGATATAGCCCTTTGGCTAATTAAAAGTATATGAGATTTAGGGAATTACAATAAAATACAGATGCATATAATACATTTTGATTAAAATCACATAATTTTTCTCATCGCAAGTAAGTACATATATAATATGTACATACGATAAATACAATACATATATGAATAAAAAGACGGACAGAAAATAACATCAGTTAAAAATGACTAAATGTGGGAATTTTAAGGTGTGTTATTATGGAGAGAACTGACAAGGTTCTAGAGTATATGAAAGGTTTTAAGGTTGGTGAAAAAATAAAACTACTGAGTTAAACCTGACAAGATAGTTATACTGAAAATAAGGTTTGAGATAATGAAGTTTAAAAAAGTTGGACCAGAATTTAATTTGGCCTAATAAAGGTCAAAATAAACTCTATAGTTAATAAAGCAACTAAAAGTCAAGAATAAATTTGAATTATCAAAAAATAAGATCAGTAACTTTTTTTTTAGCTTGAGTGGTGCCCAAACACAAAATGGTGAAGGTCACACTTAAAAATTCCAGGGAACGCATAAAAATGAAAACTCAACTTTCAGTAGAAGCCCTTTGGGAAACACATGCGTGCACACACACACACACACACACACACACGCACATACACACAGAGTTGGTGGGCATTAGCCTGGTCCTATGACAGAAAACCATATGTATCTTTGATTTATAGTTAAAACTGCATTGCAAAATCAGTCTTTGCTAAACTTCCTTTATCTTGGTTTTATATTTATAATGATAGAGAATATTTTTTGTGAATCACTAACTTGCAAAGTACTTGTTAAATAAAATGAAAACTGATCACAAAGCAACCTTACAAGGTTAACTACCGGTAGACTATAACACCATAAACTATAAATGGTGTGATATTTTGGCGGATAGACCTAACAGTACACGAAAATCAGTCGTCTCTCTGTGACTTAACGTAAACTTGATTGAAAACTGTGAACCTCATGCATGGTTCCCAGACATCATAGTAGTCATCACTTGATTTTAAATATTTTTCATGTAGAAATTCTTTATAAGATTGTTGAAGCTTATAAATAAAATTTTCTTTTTAGTAACTTTTAAAATATTATCCAGGTGGCCCACAAAACTTCATGATGGGAAGAAAAAGGAACACTAAGCAAATGCAAGCTGAGGACGCCACATTATTTCCAGGCAGTACTAGATCTGAATTACAGTGAGAAGAAAGTAATAAAAAATTATTTTAATAATTTCATTATTGGTAATATGAAAAGAATTTTTAAACACAAATAAAACACATATATTATTTAACATTTTATAAAACCACTTCTTACATGATTAAGTCTCAAAAAACATAATGAAAGTTAGTCCTTTGTCACTTTTTAAAAATAACTATTCTATTTTACTGAACATCTTTTTGGAGTTCAGGAACTTGCAGGTTACAATAAACAATTAGTTCTGGAACATTTCAAAAGTCTGCAAATGATTCAGAAATAAATCAAAAACAGCATGATGCATCATTAGATTCCCACCGTTTATTAATTTATGTATAATTATCATTTGTTCAAATTATCGTGGAGGAAATGACAAACTATCAGTGTTTAAAACAACACATTTTCCTCATATGATAAGAAAAGAGAATTGGAATTCAAATATTTCTAAATGAGACATCAATTATTATTTGTTATTTCAAATTATGTGTTCTTCTAAATAAAAAAACAGAAAACCTCCAGTTAAGCATTTATTGAAAAAATCATTACAAACAGCTAGACATCACATACTGAATATGAAATCTGTCTCCAAAGCACGCAAAAATAATAATATGTTACATCTTCTTCATTCAGGGACTAAGGCTAGGATGGCAACGTGTTTTAAAATTTTTACTATTTTTAGTTTTCACACACAAAAAAGCTCTCATTTTCCATTTCTCTTAGGATCATCCTCGAGAAAAAATAACACAGTCAAAGCTGATCAAAACTCCAAAGGGAAAATGGAGGATGACTGCTCAACTTAACCAAGAACACCTAACAAAAATTAGCAGTAGCACTGGAAATTTTCCAAATAAAGTTAAAGTGAATAGAAGCTTACCACCCTTTTTCTAAGCTAGATGCACTTTCTGCGAAGAGGCACTTTAGTGTTAAGCGCTGTGTACAATTTGTGCAATATTATGATATAATATTCATCATCCTGTATCTTTGCCTTCGCACATTTACCTTCTCTTTACTCTTAAATAAAATTTCTAAATATTTTGCTAATACAGTTTAACTGTGCTGCTTTGCTTGGCTTTAATCCTATCTTTGACTTCTATTTATTTATTGTCTCCTGGGATCTGATTTTGCAGTTACTCTTTACAATAACTCTTCCAGGTCTGATCATTTTATTTCAGAAATCGGTTAAGCAGGCCAGATTTACTAGGCACCTGTCATGCTAAATGCCAGTAGAGGACCCTGGAAGAGGAGGTACATTAATAATAGCTAGCATTGGTTGAGCGCTTCCTAAATGCCAAGCACAATAATTGATACATTACCTGCATTGTCACCTCAACCCTCACAACAACCTATTAAAATACTTGTAATTATTAGGTGGGTCAAAATAAATATCTAGCTCTTATTATTGTGAGAATAAAATGAGCTAATCTTATGAAAAGCACTTAAAAGGGAACCTCATGCCCATTAGGGACCTGGGTTTTATTAATGTTAGCTATTATTACTATTACTCTCATTTTTAAGATCAGGTAACTAAATTCCACAGAGACTATGTAACTGTCATTTGCCAGTCTATTAATAATTGGATGAGTCATAGTTTCTAAACTGCATTTATGCAAACCCCACAGTCAAACTTGTATCTTTAACACAACCATGCTTCTTTGTCTCCTCCCAACTTGAATGTCTACATTTTTTTCTACTTTACAATCAAGGGGTATTCATATACTTGAAGGTTCTAATTAACTGCTAAGAATGCCACCTTTAAAAGGAAATTTAACGGGCCCTTGATTCAACAAACGAAGTGATATAACGGGACAAAGCAACTCTCACTGCACCCAAGTCACTGTCCAAAAACCAGATCACTCAGAAAATGGTCAAAGGAGGTGATCCAGAGAGATTATAATCACAAACTGTCAACAAAAACCAGATATTCACAGCTTTAAAGAATGCCTCATAATTCATTTGTTTTTTCTCATTTTAGAATCCCCCATCCTTTCATACCATAAAAATACTATCTTTGGGGGGCACCGTCAGGGCTCAGTTAAACAGCCAAGTCTTGATTTCGGCTCAGATTGTGATCTCAGGGTCCTGAGATCAAGCCCTGCCTCAGGATCCACACTGAGTGTGGAGCCTGCTTAAGATTCTCTTTCCCCCTCTCCCTCTGCCCCTCCCCCAGCTCGCATGTACCGTCTTCCACTAAAAAAAAAAAATCAAAAAAAAATTATTTTTTAACAAATCAATTAAAAATAATTTTTTTCTCAAGTTTCCACAATACCTTTTCGTGTTACACACATCCCAAGTTACGGAGGAAAACAGGGAAGATTTATTCCTTTCTCTCTCTACAACTACTACATATTTTCTTTTGTTTGCTGAACTGATGTTCACAGTTAAAAGATGCTAAAGCACACACAGATATGTAACACACATGTGCACACGCACACGCACTACACACACAATTCTTCCAACAACCAGTAGGTTAGAAATCTCTCATGAAACACATCTGTGTTCTCACATTTATTGGGAATAGCTAGCATTTTTAAAGCAACTATTTCTGATTAGCTACGAAATTAAAGTGTTAGCCCAAATGATAAGAAGCAGTGAGAAATTCAAGAACAGCTGCCAATCTAAGATGGCAATATCCTCACATCTGTGTAATAGTGAAATGGCCATCCTTCATCCACCAATTCTTCTGTGAATCTGCAGGCACGTCAGGTAATCACAGTAACTGGTACAATTTAATAGCACAGAGGACTATAAAATTTACCATCTCTATCTGGAAACCACTACAAACTGTTGTTTAAAATTATTGCTTAGTGCCATTACAGGAAAACAAAGGTGGGATGGAGATAAGATCTTTTAAAGAAGCTTTCCGTAATTCTTTGCATTTTTACATCAGCAAAAAACAAAAACAAAAACAAAAAAAACAAAACAAAACACTACATTGTTTTACTTATAAGGAAATAAAGCCTTGCATAATGAAAAAATTCTATCAAAACAACTCTATTTGGGAAGTAATTATTACAGATTAATAAAACTAAAGCAGCACAATTCTGATGTGAGTGGTCAATTCAGTTAGACACAAGGTAAAGAAATTAAGTTAAAGAGAATGAGGACCACTGTTAAAAAAGCAATTAACACCTTTAATAACGAGCTAGAGCAAGTAAGAAGCCTGAGTCAGTCTTGACAACTATCATACCTAGAAAAATGCATTTCGTTTTCAAAGAAAATAACAGGCCTCTGTAAAAATAAACAGTAGAATATAGAGTGATACCAGGTATTTTTTCATCCTAGTTGCTTTATTTTTTTAAGTTTTTATTTAAATTCCAGTGAGTTAATATATACTGTAATATTAGTTTCAGTAGTAGAATTTTGTGATTCATCACTTACATACAACACCCAGTGCTCATGGCAAGTGCCCTCCTCAATACCCATCCCCCATTTAACAATCCCCCCACCCACCAGTTGCTTTATTTTAAAGATGGGGGAATTCAGCTCCAGTAAAGTTAAATGACATGCCACAGACTTTATGAATATTTTTTTTCTGGACTAGAATCTAGCTCTCTCCTCTGAGCCCCATGATCTTTTGTAACGCCATAGGGGATGACTCCTCTATGCTAGCGGTCAGTTCTGTATTTATATTTCTTTATATAGTGCAGCCCCCACTCCCAAATCCAACCAGTTCCTCTCCCCAGAGGAAATCATATTTAATTGTTTATAACTTCCACAACAGAAGCCTTAAATTCAAATATCTTCATGGACCCGGGTGATTTAACAGAGACTAATTAGACTTTGTAAAAATCCAGAGAGTACATAACTACCTAAATACCGGCATATTTTTTAAAAATCAAATTGAAGCATACTTCGACCACACAAATGGACTCAAAGTATTTTAGACATTATCTAAATTATCTCACTTGCCACATTCCCCACTTCTCTGTACTCTTCGTCTTAATATATTCATTATTCCTCCTCTTGGTTATCTTTTCAACTTTAAGGAATACATCATCACTGCTCTATCTTGTCATCAACTGTAGACACTATCTCTTGACCCCACTTTGTAATATGCTAATCTTCCAATCCCTACTATTCCCTGCTGTTTTCTCCAAACCTCATACCAAACTCCCAGGCCCCACCATCTTTATGTTTACTGTAACATTACCAGTGCTGATAATGTTTGAATTCTGTGCTATACTCATGATTATCTTTGACATTTTATCTAAAGATTGATACTAAAAATTGAAAATCAGCATCATTTATATTTAATTAACATAAAACTATGTTAATTTTTTCTAAAGATTTCATTTATTTAAGAGAGAGCGAGCGAGCATGAGCAGGGCGGGAGGAGCAGAGAGAGAGGGAGAAGCAGACTCCCCATTGAGCAGGGAGTCCAACACAGGGCTCCATCCCAGAACTCGGAGACCATGACCTGAGCAGACGCCTAACCAACTGAGTCACCTAGGATCCCCTACAACTATGTTTATTTTGAAGAGCCAACTAACATTCTATGATTAGATTACTCTCCTTTCTTACAGACTCTTTACTTTTTTCTGGAGTTTCTACTCTTTTTATCCTGGCACTATTGTTCTTTTTCTTTTCAAATACATCTTGAATGTTAAATGTTCTATAATATCTTCTCTTGTCAGAGAGACTCTCACTGACCTAAGCACTCCATTTTTTTACACTAATCCTGCACCTCACTGGAACAACATAATCTGTTTGCTGTCTAGGACTGCTTTGTAACTATCATGCCATGTCTTTTTCTTTCTCTTAATTAGACTTTGCTGGAATTGGACTTCAAGTAATTTAAGAAAGGCTATATTTGTGGAAAATATATTTAGTCTTTATATGTCTGAAAATGTCTTTATTCTACCCTTGCACTTGATTGATATTTTGAGTGGATATGGAATTTTGAGTTGCAAATTATCTTTCTTCAGAAATTTGAGAATTATTCTATTAAGCTTTGCTTATTTTATTGAGATATAATTGATATACAAATTATGTTGGTTTCAGGTATACAACATAGTGATGCAACATTTGTATACATTGTAAAATGATGACCATAAGTCTAGTTACCATCTGTCACCTGCCAAAGTTAACACAGTATCATTGATTATATCCCTATGTTGTACATCATATCCCCATGACTTATTTTATAACAGGAAATTTGCACTTCTTGACCCCATAAACCCACTTGGCTTGCCCAATATCCTTCTCCTCTGGCAACCACCAATCTGTTCTCTATTCTTTGAGTCTGGATTTTGTTTTGCTTTTAGACTCCATATATAAATGAAATTATATGGCATTTATCTTTCTCTGTCTTAACTTAGCTCATGTAACAGAATATCCTCAAGGCCCATCATATTGTATCAAATGGCAAGATTTCACCTTTTTTACATCTGAGTAGTATTCTATTGTGTGTGATACACACACACACAACAGAACTATATATCACATCTTCTTCATCCATTCATCCATCAATGGACACTTAGGTTGTTACCATATTGATATTTAGGAAAATTATACTGCAATAAAAATAGAAGTGCATGTATCTTTTCAAATTAGTGTTTATAGTTTCTTTGGGTACATACTTGGAAGTGGAATTGCTGGAGTGAATGGCATTTCTATTTTTAACATTTTGAGAATCCTCTATATTGCTTTCCATAGTAGCAGCACCATTTACATTCCCACCGGCAGTGCACAAGTATTCCCTTTTATCTACATCCTCACCAATATTTGTTATTTCTTGTCTTTTTGATAATAGCCATTCTGATAGGTGTAAGATGATATCTCAGCATGGTTTTGATTTGCATTTCCCTGATGAATAGTGATGTCAACCGTCTTTCCATGTGCTTATAGTCATCTTCTTTGGAAAACCGTCTATTCAGATCCTCTGCCAATTTTTAAATTAGATTGTTTTTGTTATTGGGTTTTTAAGTTCTTTATTTTTAAAAATATTAACAACTTATCAGATATATAATTTGCAAATATCTATTCCCATTCAGTAGGCTGCCTTTCTGTTTTGTTGCTTGTTTCCTTAACTGTGCAGAAGCTTTTTAGTTTGATATAGTCCCATTTGTTTATTTTTACTTTTGTTTCCCTTGCCTTTGGATCAGATCCAAAAAAACACTGCTAAAACCACTGTCAAGAAGCTTAGTGTCTATGTTTTCTTTTACGAGTTTTATGGTTTCAGGTTTTACATTAAACTCTTTAATGCATTTTGAGATAATTTTTGTATATGGTATAAGATAGTATCTAGTTTCATTCTTTTGATTATAGTTGTCCAGTTTTCCCAACATCATTTATTGAAGAAACTGTGCTATCCACACTATATATTCTTGTTCATTTTATCATAAATTAATTTACCATATCTGGGTGGGTTTATTTCTGGGTTTTCTATTCTGTTCTATTGATCTATGTGTCTCTTTTTGTGCCGACACCATGCAGGTTTGATTACATAGCCTTGTAGTATATTTGGAAATCAAGGAGCAGGATACTTCTGGCTTTTTTCTTCCTTTCTCATGATTGTTTTTTGGCTATTCAGAATCTTCTTTGCTTACATGTAGATTTTAGAATTATTTGTTCAAGTTGTAAAAAATGCCATTGATCTTGATAGGGATTGCATTAAATCTATACATTGCTTTGGGAAGCATGGTCATTTTAATATTAATTCAATATCAATTATTCCAATATATGGGCACAGAATATATTTCCACTTACTTGTGTCTTCAATTTCTTTCATCAATGTTTTATATGCTTTTCAACATATAAATGTTAAATGTTAAATGGCGTATCACTTTAAGTGATTTATGGATGTTGAAACATCCTTGAATCCCTGGAACAAATCTCACTTGATTATGCTGTACAAGAATTTTAATGTATTGCCCTATTTAGTTTGCTAATATTTTATTGAGGATTTTTTCATCTATGTTCACCAGGAATACTGGCCTGTAATTTTTTTTTTTTTTTTTTTTTTTTTTTATGGTATCCTTGTCTGGTTGTGGTATCAGAGTAATGTTGGTCTGGTAAAATGAGTTTGGGAGCTTTCCCTTCTCTTTAATTTCTTGGAAGAGTTTGCTAAGGATAGTATTAAATTGTTGAATGTTTGGTAGAATTCACCTCTGAGGCAGTCTGGTCCTGGACTTTGTTTATTGGGAGGTTTCAATTACTATTCAAATCTTCTTATTAGTAATTGGTCTATTCAGATTTTCCATTTCCTCATAATTCATTCTTGGAAGACTTTCAGTTTCCAAAAATGTATCCACTTCTTCTAGGTGTCCAACTTGTTAGCATATAATTGGTCATAGTAGTCTCTTTATATTTCTTTGGTATCAGTTATAACTTCTCTCATTTCTGATTTTATTTGAGTCCTCTCTCTTTTATTCTTGGTTAATCTAGCTAAAGGCTTGCCAATTTTGTTTATATTTTCAAAGAACCAGATCTTAGTTTCATTGATCTTTTCTATTGTCTTTTTAGCCTCTATTCCATTTATTTCTGTTCTGACTTTATTATTTCCTTCCTTCTACTAAACTTTTGCTTTGCTCTTCTTTTTCTACTTCATTAATGTGTAAAGTTAAAATGTTTATTCGAGATTTCTCTTGTTTCTTGAGGTAGGCCTGTTGCTATGAACTTCCCTCTCAGAACTGCTTTGCTGGGGGCGCCTGGGTGGCGCAGTCCTTAAATGTCTGCTTCGGCTCAGGGCGTGATCCCAGCGTTGTGGGATTGACTCCCACATCAGGCTCCTCCGCTAGGAGCCTGCTTCTTCCTCTCCCACTCCCCCTGCTTGTGTTCCCTCTCTCGCTGGCTGTCTCTCTCTGTCAAATAAATAAATAAAATCTTTAAAAAAAAAAAAAAAAGAACTGCTTTGCTGTATCCCATAGATTTTGATATATCAGATTTCTGTTTTCATTTGTCTCTAGGTATTTTTTCAACTTTGATTTCTTTTATGACCCAGTAGTTGTCCCGTAACCAGTTGTTTAATCTCCACGTATTCGTAGTTTTTCTAGTTTTCTTCTTATAATTTATTTCTAGTTTCATACCACTAAGGTCAGAAAAGATGCTTGATGATTTCCATCTTCTTCAATTTATTAGGATTTGTTTTATGGTCCAACATGTGATCCATCCTGGAGAATATTCCATGTGCACTTGAGAAAAATGTGTATTCTGCCACTTTTCAATGGGATGTTTTGTATAAAATAAGTCCATATGGTCTAATACGCCCTTTAAGGCTAACGTTTCCTTATTAATTTTACGTATGGATGATCTACCTATTGATATAAGTGGGGTGTTAAAGTCCCTTACTATTATTGTATTGCTCTCAATTTTTCCCATTAGGTCTCCTAATATTTGCTTTATATATTTTGGTCTTCCTATGTTGGGTGCATATATACTTATAAATATTACATCTTTTGCTGGATTAACCCCTTTATCATAATGCAATGCCCCCTTTGTATTTTATTATAGTATGTTTTAAGGTCTATTTTGTCTGATAAGAATGGAGCTACACCAGCTTTCTTTTCATTTCCATTTGCAATGAATATCTTTTTCCTTCCCTTCACTTTCAGTCTCTGTGTGTACTTATTTCTGAAGTGAGTCACTTGGAAGCAGCACACAGACTGCTGTTTGTATGTTGTTTTTTAAATCAGTTCTGTATCTTTTAATTCAGTCTGTTTTTCTCTCTTCTTTTGTGGACTGATGACTATTTAGTGTTATGTTTAGATCTCCTTTTGCATTTTTTTAAATTCAATTAGCCAACATATAGTACATCATTACTTTTAGATGTAGAGTTCAATAATTCATCAGCTGCGTATAACACCCAGTGCTCATCTCATCATGTGCCCTCGTTAATGCCCATCACCCAATTACCCCATCCCCCCACCCACCTCCCCTCCAGCAACTCTCAATTTGTTTCCTATAGTTAAGAGTCTCTCATGGTTTGTCTCCCTGTCTGATGACTTCCCATTCAGTTTTCCCTCCCTTCCTCTATGATCCTCTGCGCTGTTTCTTATATTCTATATATGTGTGAAATTATATGACAATTGTCTTTCTCTGACTTATTTCACTCAGCATAATACTCTTTAGTTCCACCC
Organism: Ursus americanus; assembly: GCF_024610735.1. Taxonomy (NCBI): domain Eukaryota; kingdom Metazoa; phylum Chordata; class Mammalia; order Carnivora; family Ursidae; genus Ursus; species Ursus americanus. The sequence goes on along the minus strand of NC_142127.1, from coordinate 34,352,645 downwards.
ACACTGATGTAAAATGGTAAGTATTCACCCACTCTGATGGCTGAGAAGTATTCCATTGTGTGTGTGTGTGTGTGTGTGTGTGTGTGTGTGTGTATACCACATCTTCTTTACCCATTCATTTGTCGATGGACATCTGGGATCTTTCCAGTTTGGCTATTGGCTATTGTAGACATTGCTGCTATAAATAATGTTGGGGTGCAGATGCCCCTTCAGATCAATACATTTGTATCTTTGGGGTAAATACCTAGTAGTGCAATTGCTGGGTAGAAGCATAGCTCTATTTTTAACTTCTTGAGGAACCTCTATACTGTTTTCCACAGTGACTTTACCAACTTGCATACCCAACAACAGTGTAAGAGGGCTCCCCTTTCTCTGCATCCTTGCCAACATCTGTCATTTCCTGACTTGTTAATTTTAGCCATTCTGACTGCTGTGAGGTGGTATCTCATTGTGGTTTAGATTTGAACTTCCCTGATGCCAAGTAATGTGGAGCATTTTTTAATGTGTCTATTGGCCATTTTTATTTCCTTGTTGGAGAAATGTCTGCTCATGTCTTATACCCATTTCTTGCCTGGATTTTTTGGTTTTTGGGTGTTGAGCTTGATAAGTTCTTTGTAGATCTTGGATACTACCCCTTTATCTGATATGTCATTTGCAAATATCTTCTCCCAATCCGAAGGTTGCCATTTACTTTTGTTGACTATTTCCTTTGCTGTGCAGAAGCTTTTTATCTTTATGAAGTCCCAACAGTTCATTTTTGCCTTTGTTTCCCTTGCCTTTGGAGACAGGTCTAGCAAGAAGTTGCTGTGGCCAAGGTCAAAGAGGTTGCTGCCTGTGTTCTCCTCTAGGATTTTGATGGATTCCTGTCTCACATTTAGGTCTTTCACCCATTTTGAGTCCATTTTTTGTGTATGGTATAATAAAATGGTCCAGTTTCATTCTTCTACACATAGCTGTCCAATTTTCCAAACACCATTTGTTGAAGAGACTGTCCATTGGATATTCTTTTCCTGATTTTGTCGAAGATTAGTTGACCAGAGAGTTGAGGGTTCATTTCTGGGTTCTCTACTGTTCCACTGATCTATGGTTCTGCTTTTGTGCCAGTACCATACTCTCTGATGATTACAGCTTTGTAATATAGCTTGAAGTCCAGAATTGTGATGCCACCAGCTTAGGTTTTCTTTTTCAACATTCCTCTGGCTGTTTAGGGTCTTTTCTGGTTCAACAAAAATTTTAGGATTATTTGCTTCAGCTCTGTGAAAAACATCGATGGTATTTTGAGAAGGACTGCACTGAATGTGTAGATTGCTCTGAGTAGCATAGACATTTTAGCAATATTTATTCTTCCAATCCATGAGCATGGAATGTTTTTCCATTTCTTTGTGTCTTCCTCAATTTCTTTCATAAGTGTTCTGTAGTTTTTAGAGTACAGATTCTTTTACTTCTTTGGTTAGGTTTATTCCTAGGTATCTAATGGTTTCTGGTGCAATTGCAAATGGGATCGACTCCTTAATTTCTCTTTCTTCTGTCTCATTGTTACTGTATAGAAATGCAACTGATTTTCTGTGCATTGATTTTATATGGGCCATGTTGCTGAATTCTTGTATGAATTCTAGCAATTTTGGGGTGGAGTCTTTTGGGTTTTCAACATAAAGTATCATGTAATCTGAAAACAGTGAGAGTTTGACTTCTTCTTTCCCATTTTGAATGCCTTTTATTTCTTCCCAGGGTAGAATTGCCCTGGAAAGCTGTCCAGCCCTGGACTCCTGTTTGTTGGGAGATTTTTGATTACTGCTTCAATTTCCTTGCTGGTTATGGGTCTGTTCAGGTTTTCTATTATTTCTTCCTGTTTCAGTTTTGGTAGTTAATCAGTTTCTAGGAATGCACCCATTTCTTCCAGATTGCTAATTTGTTGGCATATAGATGCTCATATGTTCTTTAAATTATTTGCATTTTCTTGGTGTTGGTCATGATCTTTACTCTTTCATTTATGATTTTATTAATCTGGGTCCTTTCTCTTTTCTTTTTAATAAGTCTGTCTAGGGGTTTATCAATCTTACTAATTCTTTCAAAGAACCACCTTCTAGTGTCATTGATCTTTTCTACTATTCTTTTGGTTTTCTATTTCATTGATTTCTGCTCTAATATTTATTATTTCTCTTCTCCTGTTTGGTTTAGGCTTTCTTTGCTGTTCTTTCTCCAGCTCCTTTGGGTGTAAAGGCTAGCTTGTGCAACTGAGACTTTTCTAATTTCTTGAGAAAAGCTTGCATTGCTACGTACTTTCTTCTTAGGATTGCCTTTGCTACATCCCAAAGGTTTTGAACAGTTGTGTTTTCATTTTCATTTGTTTCCATGAAATTTTTTAATTCTTCTTTAATTTCCTGATTGACCCATTCATTCTTTAGTAGGATGCTCTTTAGCCTCCATGTGAGTTCTTTGAGTATTTGAATTCTTTCCAAATTTCCTCTTGTGATTGAGTTCAAGTTTCAAAGCATTGTGGTCTGAAAATATGCAGGGAATAATCCCAATCTTTTGCTACCAGTTGAGACCTGATTTGTGGCCCAATATGTGATCTACTCTGGAGAATGTCCCATGTGCACTCAAGTAGAATGTGTATTCTGTTGCTGTAGGATGGAACACTCTCTAAATATCTGTGAAGTCTATCTGGTCCAATGTGTCATTCAAAGCCCTTGTTTCCTTGCTGATCTTCTGCTTAGATGTTCTGCCCATTACTGTGAGTGGGGTGTTAAAGCCCCCTACTCTTATTATATTGTTATCAATGTGTTTCTTTAACTTTGTTATTAATTGGTTTATATGATTGGCTGCTGCCAAGTTGGGGGCATAAATATGTATTATTGTTAGCTCTTCTTGTTGTTTACAATTACAATATAGTGTCCTTTAATTACAATATAGTGTCCCTCTTCATCCCTTACTAGTCTTCGTTTTAATTACAATATAGTGTCCCTCTTCATCCCTTACTAGTCTTCGTTTTAAAATACAATTTGCTTGATATAAGGATTGCTATTCCAGCTTTCTTATGATATCCATTAGCATGATAAATGATTCTCCACCCCCTCAATTTCAATCTGGAGGTGTCTCTGGGTCTAAAATGAGTCTCTTGTAGACAGCATATGGATGAGTCTTGGTATTTTTATCCAATCTGATATCCTAAATCTTTTGATTAAAGCATTTAGTCCATTTACATATAGAGTAACAATTGAAAGGTATGAATTTAGTGCCTTTGTATTTCCTGTAAAGTCCCTGTTTCTGAAGATTGTCTCTGTTTCTTTCTCAGCTATGTTACTTTTGGGCTGTCTCTTTGCTTACGGGATCCTCTTTATATTTCTAGCAGGGCTGGTTGAGTAATCACAAATTCTTCCTGGAAGCACTTTATCTGTCCTTCCATTCTGAATGACAGCTTGCTGTATAAAATATTCTTGATTATACATTTTTCTCATTTGGTACCCTGAATATATCATGCCAGCCCTTTCTGGTCTGCCAGATCTCTGTGGATAGGTCCGCTATCAGTCTAATGTTCCTACCCTTGTAGTTTAAGGACCTCTTGTCTCAAGCTGCTTTCAGGATTTTCTCTTTATCTCTGAAATTTGCAAGCTTCGCTATTACATGTCAGGGTGTTGATCTCTTTTTATTGATTTTGGGGGGGGGGGTTCTCTGAGCCTCCTGGACTTGAATGCCTCTTTCCCTCCCCAGATTAGGGAAGTTCTCAGCTATGATTTGCTCAAATATACCTGCTGTCCCTTCTCTCTTTCTTGTTCCTCTATGACCCCAATAATTCTAATATTATTTCACTTTATGGTATCACTAATTTCTCAAAGCCTCCCACCATGGTTTATTAGTTGTTTTTCTCTTTTTCTTAGCTTCCTTCCTCTCCACCATTTTGTCTTCTATGTCACTGACACTCTCTTCTGCCTCATTTAGCCTTGCTGTTAGAACATTCATTTTAGACTGCATCTCAGTGAAAGCATTTTTAATTTTGGTCTGATTAGATTTTATTTCTGCACTAAGACATTCTCTAGTGTCTTTTATGCTTTTTTCAAGCCCAGCTAGTAACTTTATAATTGTTATTCTGAATTCTAGGTCTGACGTTTTACTTATATCCATATCGATAAGATCTATGGCAGAGTACTACCTCTGGTTCATTCTTTTGTTGTGAATTTTTCTTTCTAGTCATTTTGTCCAAAGAAGAATAGATGAATAAGAGAAAAAAATCAAAATATCAACCACGACCCCAGCATAATACACACTAGACAAACCCAAAGATGTCAGAAACCAAAAGAGAAAAGAAAAAAAAAAAGCAGGGGGGAGAGGGAATATAATCTCACAGGTGAACAAAACAGGGTGATCCACTTGATCCTGGGTGTATTTTTGTCTGTTTATTAGAAGACACTAAATCCCAGAATTGTAAAGAAAGAAAAACTTATACATAAACAAAAATAAAATTGAATACAGTGAAAGGAAGCCAAAAATAAAGAATATATAAAATGTAAATATAAAAATGAAAATTAAAAAGACTTAAAAACAAAGAGTTGATAAAATAAGAAACTAGTTGAAAAGGAAAAAAAAAGGAAAAGGAAATTTTAAACTGAAAGACTAAAGAATCATGAGAAAAAAAACCCTCGAATTCTATATACTGTTTTCTCTTAGCACAGGAGCTTTTCAGTTCTGTGAGATCCATAAATTTGGTATTTGTCTGCTGTTTCCTGCTGGTCTTAAGGGGGTGGGACTTGTTGCACTGATTCTCGGGTGTCTTTGCCTGGGTGGAGTTGCACAAACCCTTGCCAGGGGGTTGGGCTCAGTGTAAGGTGCTTTGGGTTGGTCTATGTGGCTTTTGTTCCCTGAAGGCTTTCCGCACTGCTTTAGAGGATGAAAAAAAAGAAAAGTAAAAAATGGCAGCACCCTGATCTCCAGCCCCAGAGCTGAACAGTCACTGCCCCCACTCTTCATGCACCCTCAGGGAAAAGCAGTCAGTCCCTTTCACGTGCACCAAACTCCTTAGATTCCTGTGGTGCACACCCACACCAATCCTCCCAGGGGAAGGAGAGTTGTCGCATTGAACCGAGCCACTCCCTGGGTCACTGCTAGGGGAACAGTTGACCAATCGTGTGCACACCTGTGCCGCTCCTCCCAGGGGAAGAAGCAGGGTCTAACAGGGGTTGCTGCTGGTGGGTCCCTGCTTGGAGAGCAGTCAGTCAATCTTGAGGCAGTTCATGGTTTATGGCAACACCAAGCTGAGAGGCCACTCTGGGGCTCGCTAATTGTAGCTGGCTTCCCCGCACCAATGCTTGGGAACTCTGCTGCACTCAGGCACTCCCATTCTTTCTGTGACTCTGGGGATCCTCAAACCACGCTGTCCCACCTAGGATTCTGCCCCAATTTGCCACCTGAGCACCTTTCAGGCAGGGAATTCCCTCACAGGAGCAGACTTCTAGAAGTTCTGATTTTGTACTCTGCTGCTATATCACTATCCAGTAGCCAGCTTACAGAGGCTCCCTCCCCCCTGCCACAGTTTATTTTCAGATATATTCCCTCAGATTCACATCTCCGCACCTCCTACCTTGCAAAACGTGGCCACTCTTCTATTTGTATAATTGCAGCAATTCTTTTATTAGATCTCAGGTTGAATTCACAGGTGTTCAGAATGATTTGATAGATATCTAGCTCAATTCAAGAGGCTGGATGAAAAGAGGACCCCTGTTCATCTGCCATCTTGCTCTTCTCCAGGTCTTCTGATCTTACCTCCAAGATCCTCTCTACTGGAGCAGGCTGCTTGATCATTAAATTAGTATTTCAAGTCTTGTAAATAGAGATCCCTTAATTATTGCTGTGAATATCTTAAGTTCCTGCCTACTCTGAAGCATTCTCCATGCTTCTGTTAAGAGCACAGTTGGGGCGCCTGGGTGGCACAGCGGTTAAGCGTCTGCCTTCAGCTCAGGGTGTGATCCCGGCGTTATGGGATCGAGCCCCACATCAGGCTCCTCTGCTATGAGCCTGCTTCTTCCTCTCCCACTCCCCCTGCTTGTGTTCCCTCTCTCGCTGGCTGTCTCTATCTCTGTCAAATAAATAAATTAAAAAAAAAAAAAAAAAGAGCACAGTTATTTCCTTTGGGAAAGCATCTCTCCCACAGTAAAAGTCCTTTTGCATTTTTTTGTGTGTGTATTTACTTTAAGTTCTTGTTTTGTGGTTACCAAGAGGTTCACATATATCATTCTCTATATATAATAATCTAAAGTAAATGGCAACTGAAATTTGAACACATTCCCAAAACCACACTTTCACCCCACCCCCAGCAGATTTTGTGTTTTAAAATTTTTGTATTTTACATCTTTGTATTTTACGTATTCTTTAACTAATTATTGTGGCTTTGGTTAATCTTACTACTTTTATCTTTTAACCTTCATACTAGCTTTACAAGTATTTGATCCATTACCCTTCACATATATTTACGTTTTCCAGTGACCTTTTAATTTATATTTTCTTATTGTTAATTAGTGCCATCATTTTCAGCTTAAAGAAGTTCCTTTAACATTTCTTATAAGAATGATTTAGTAGTGATGAACTCCTTTGGCTTTTGCTCATCTGGAAAACCCTTTATCTCTCCTTCAGATCTGAATGATAATCTTGCCAATCAGAATACTCTTGGTTGGAAGCTTTTTCCTTTCAGCACTTTGAATATGTCATGCCACTCTCCTCTGGCTTGCAAAATTTCTGTTGAGTAATCTGCCAATACTCCAATGGAGTTCCCACATATGTAATATTTTTCTCTCACTGCTTCTAAGATTCTCTAACTTCTGATGTTTTAATTACAAGGTATCTTAGTGTGGAGCTCTTTGGATTAATTTTATTTGGAACTCCTGTGGCTCCCTGGACCTGTATGTCTCTTTCCTTGCCTAGATTAGGGAAGTTTTCAGCCATTACTTCTTCTGATAAGTTTTCACCCCCTTTCTCTCTCTCTTCTACTTCTGGGACCCCTAGAAAGCAAATGTTATTCCACCTAATGTCCCATAGGTCCCTTGGGTCATCTTTATCTTCTAAATCTTTTTTTTTTTTTTTTTTTTTTTACTATTTGCTGCTTTGTCTGGCGGAGTTCTATTGTCTTGTCTTCTAGTCCATTGATCTGCTCTGCTTTATCCAGTCTGCTTTTGAGGCCTTCTGGTGTATTTTTTCAGTTTAGTTACTGTATTCTTCAGCTCTATGACTTCTATTTGGTATTTTCTTATATTTTCTACCTCTTTGCTGATATCCTCACTGTGTTCATCTATTCTTCTCTAGAGTTTGGTAAGCATCTTTATAACCTTACTTTGAATTCTTTATCAGGTAAATTACTTATCTCCATATCATTAATCTCTTTTTCTGAGGCTTTCTCTTATTCTTTTGTTTGGAACACATTTCTCAGTTACCTCATTTCCCTTGACTCTGTTTGTTTGTATGTATTAGCTGAAAAACTGCCTCTCTCAGTCTTGAAGGAGTGGTCTTGGGTAGGTGAACTTTCTCATCCAACCTTGCCCTAGCTTTTGCTTGTCTCTCGAATCCTTGATTATCTAAACTACCCAATTTATTCTTGATATACCCTCATTTTTGAGGATGTGGAAAGAGCTGTCAGTTTTCCAAGGAGAGTAATCTCATTTAGCACGGAGTTTCAGACTGATTGGAAGTCAGACCCTTAGCAGTAGCTTTGGAAGTATGCAAATATATACAGTTCTGAGGGGAGACGATTGTAATCTCTGATTGCCTCTAGGCCAGGAGATCTGCAGGTATCCCTGGAAAACAGTTATAAAAATCAGGGCTCCAGATGAGTTTACAAATTCCTTTCTGAGAGGTCTTGTTGAGCTGTAATGAGGCCAAGAGGGAAGATAAAGATGGTGTTTCCCTATTTACATTTCCTGGAAGCACTTCCTTAAATCTATAGATGTGCATGAAACCTGAAGTATATCTCTCTGGCTGAGGCTCCAGACTAAGAGGACTTTTTCACATTTGCATTTGTGTTTCAGTCTGCTCTCTGTGCAGTGCTCTGAAGGTGGTGGCTTGCCAAGAACTACCCTTCCAAATATATTCCCATGGAGCTCAGGGAGGCCACTCCCCTTGGCCACTAGGGTCAGGCAGTTATACACTGGCTTATGGGCAGCTGAAGAGTATAGGAGGTAGGGCACCATTGTTGCCTTCAAAAAGGCAGCATGAAAATGTCTGTATGTGTGCCCATGGTCTTTAGGAATACAGTGGGAGAGTGTTTTGTCTGTGCATCCCCATTGCCTTCAGGGCTGGTAGTAGAAGAATGCCACGATCACTCACACTTTCCAGGCTCAGCCAAGAAGCAAGGGAGTGTCATAAACACCCAGCTAACCAACATTAGCTAGGGAGCAGATGAATGCCACAACAATTCATACTCACCTGCCCCAGCCAGGGAGCAGGGAAGTGCTGCAACCACTCATGTTCGCTGGCTTCTCAAGGCAGGATGGCGCCATGACTGCTAGCCCTTGACTGACTTCGCAAGACAGTGAGAGGGTGCCGTGTATGAGCTCACCCACCTGCTAGCAGGGTAGGTGGAAAGTGCAAGAACAGCATTTGTCAGCACCTCTATCTCTGGGGAGAGTTCCAACTGTCCTCTGCCCCTCCAGCAGATGCTTTCAGATCAGCAATTAAATTTCCTTCACATGCAGTCTAGGTGCTTTTCAAACTGCTGTTTTTTCACTCGGTCTGAGGTGAGTGAGACTAGACATGAGCCATTCAAAAAGGGAATCTCAGTGTCCTACAGTATTTTGGCTCCCTTGGACATTAGCCCCACTCGCATTTTGGGGGCTCATCTCTCTGGTGTGGATCATGGGGAGTTAGGGTGCCCGATGTGAGGCATCAACCCCTTGCTCCTCCTGGATAAGTGCTACACTGGTAAGATCCCTCCCCTTTGTGGGGGCCATGCTAGGGTGTTGTTTTTGTGACATCAGGTCTCTGCTTCTCCTACCTTTTTCAGCGTGGTCTTATTATCCTCTGACGTAGAGAAGAAGTTCATCTAGTTTTCAGAACATTTCAGAGGGAAATGATTCATACAGCCAAAGATTTTGTGTGCCCATGGAAGGAGGTGAGTTCAGGGTCTTCCCAGGTCACTCTCCTATATCTTAGTTTCCTCTGCCTTGCTTCACTCTATCCAATCTGTAACAGTCTGATATCTTTCTGACTCTTTAATTTAATGCTTAATGAGGTTTCAAGAGAACATATAATAAATAAAGATATGTATCAATACTTCCTCTTAAAATGGATACTCACCTGTTTAAAAGTAATTCCACTGACCTAGAGAAGCTATGCTTAAAACACTTAAAATGAAAAGAAACCAAGAACAAACAAAATTTTTACACTATTGAATATCAACATAGTCATGATGGCAACAACGCTGCCCTTAATGATTCAAACAAGGCTCTCTGTTGAAAGAAATGAAAACTGCACATCTGCACAGGTCTTAAGGTACACAGGGTAAAAGCAATACTACTGATTTCATGTTTATGAGATGCCTTATGCTCTGTCCTTGTGGAGAACAAGACAACTAATTAACATTCTCAGAAAAAAAAATATTTGTTGAAGTTCAAAATTATTTAATGAGATAGTTGCAAGTATCTTATATTTATGAAGGTTATTTTTCATTACAAAAGGAATGGAAATGATGCATACACGTTATCCCACTTGAATTAGAATTTTATAAAGATAATAAGAATCTGTGCATTGTAGAAGCAAAATGGGCCTATTGTTGTCTGCAACAGCAAATGAAGTGTCTCATAACTAGCAATTCAATGTGTTAATTCAGCTGCACCATCCAATTACCTACGATTCATCTCAACTTAGTGTGCAACAATAAAACTCTTAAAAAATCTGTGACAAAAATGTATGTTCTATGTTTATCAAATAGGGGAACACTACCCAAAATCAAGGAGTGAGAGCCACAGAAAATAAATTATTAAAATTGTTCATCACAATCTATCAGTTAATATCATCATAAATTTTTGACATGAAGTCAATAGCCTAGAGTTAGTAATAAAACACATATTGGATGTTTTATATGGAAAATCTGACCAAGAAATATAGAAACCATGTGGCAACTGAAATTGGCATCCCTTCAAATAACACAGCATTCCCTCAGAGCCACGGGCCGGCCAACTGCCAACTGACCACAGGGCCCAAGCACACGATTCTAAAAGTAGACAAAGGTAATGAGATGTGAATTTAGCTTCCCCAGCCTCCTGCTAAATGACCCAGATGCAAAAGCAAGAGCGTCTGTCACTCTTACCTATTCAGAACTAACTGATGAAATGAATAAAAGCTTTTCTTTGTTTAATTTTTTTAACAAATCAAGAGAACTAATAGTCTAGTCCTGCTACATGTGTATTTATTAAGCCATAGAAGAAAGACCATTTAAAGTAGAAAGAACCATGAAGAAGGAAGAAAGGAGCGGAGGAACAAGGAAAAGATATGGGAGAAGAAAAAGAGTATTGAGAAATAATAAACACATTATTTACTCAAGAACAAAATATAGAGGCACACTGACAATCTATAGGAGAGGTATGAAATCTGAACCGTATTCAAGGACAGTCTGGCCTCTAACATTTTTCAGGACAAATGACAGTCCCAGTTGAGACTGAACTATCAAGAGACTCAAAGAAAGACGAGCCTTGTGGATTCAGAAAAAAAAGAGGCAGAATTTGCAGCAAGAAAAAAGGAAAAACTGTACTGAGTTTTGATACTAGCTAGTTAGTAACACCATAAACCTTCATTTCATTTATAGACTCTCAAAAGAGCATTTTTTTAAGTGCAAATTTCAGTTTTTAAAAAAACAGGCAGGTGGAGTGATTCATTGACGGTAGGTAACTGAAATAATTTACATAATCCAATCCACTATCAGTCAATCTAAAATAGCACTTATTTTTTTAAAGACTAAAGAAAAATCATTAAAACACTGTTCTAGTGCATTAAACAAAAATAGTAAGCAATAGAAAGTTGCTGAAAAATCAAAGGTCATAAAGAGAACATGTATTGTATCAAAGATTAATACATCAGTTCTTGCAGATTACTAGTGATTCCAAATTAGTAAAGATACGCTATCATATAAAAAACTTAAAATATTTCTTATTAGATCAATTACAGATACATATCTCAATTATGGATTGAGGTTATATAGACTAATCTTATTTACTTAAGGATTTAATTTTTTTCTTCCTGTCTGTATATGTTAATTTCTTCTTATTTTGGAGGAGAGGGTAGTCTGCATCTAAGTAGAGACAACAACATACTTAAAAAATCACTCCAATTATTCCACATTTATTGTCTCCTTCATAATTAACTGTCTTTCTTAATCCAGTGCTATGACTTCTAAAACATAAACATTTTTGTTTCCCACTCTAGAAATCTTATGTGTTGGTCAGGTTTTCTCCCTTCATTTTTAAAGGCAAAACTTATTCAAATAGGAAATAAGACCTAGGAATCTGGGTTCCATTTTCAATTCTGCTACTTTGGGCTTTGAGATATAAACCAAACTGTTTTATTAACCATTTCATCAAAATAGCATAGTCCTTGCTCTGTCACTCATCAGCTTAGTCTGGGACAATTTACTTAACCCTTCTGTGTCCCAATTTCCTTATGTGTAAAATGGCGGTACTGATAAAACCTACTTTGGAGGGTTGCTATGATGGAATGAATTAATACCTGTAGAGCACTTAGAATAGTGTCCAGAACATAGTAACTTCTATCTTTTTTAAGGGAAGAAATATTCTACAGTAATGTGAAGCTATTTTAAGTATTATATAATGCTGGGGGAGGGGGGTGTTCCAAATAATCTACCCTAGTTAAAATTGAATCGTTTCTATCATAAGGAATCCACATGCCTATTTTAGAATGCATGACTGTTCAAAACCATAGAGCAATATAAGTGATATTAAAAGTAATACTGATAAGTAATATCAAAAGAAACTGCTCTGTTCCTTAAATATGTATGTAGGAAGGGGCTTGATGGTTCAGTTTAAGTCTATTTGCTCCCCTTACAGATCATTGGCCCTTCATACTTGTAGCAGTGAATATTTTTATTATTCCCAGGGTTCTCTGTTTTAGGCCCCAGGTCATAACTTCTGCCCATTTTTATTATTTCTAAAATAGTTGGTTACTACTTTATTTTATTGTGAATAGTCACTACTTTAAAAGCTCAAAATGGAAGAGGAATCACTGAGCCCTAACAGCTTGCCCAGAGATTACATTCTGACTTCAGATTTGACTCTATTTTTCCTTTAAGTTCTAGGGCTATTTTACGTTCTGAGTAGTACTTTGAAATATTCGCATCATGAAAATGAAATCAAATGCACAAATACGTTTACTAGTTTACTAGGATTCTTGCATTTCCTATGATAGTTCAAGTCCCTGAATGTTAAAATGTAAGTGTGCGATTGTGAAGACTCACCGACATCAAAAGTCCTATGAACAAACTCTATTTAAAAAGATGTATTGTTTTAATAGTAATTTCTCTTTGTAATTTATGACATAAATGAATGCACAATTTTTAAAAAAAGTGTGGGTGTGGAGAATAAGTCTGGCTGTGCTAAAAGGATAGTAACTACTATTTTTTTAATGAATAAAAATTAGCAAGTAAATCTGAAAAATGATGAACCAGAAGTAGATCAGTTGCTTGAAACCTCACTGTATATTAGAATTATCTAGAAAAATATTTATAAAAATAGAATCTGGGGGCTCCTGAGTTGTTCAGTCGGTTAGCGTTAAGGGCTGTCTTCAGCTCAGATCATGATCTCAGGGTCTGGGATCAAGCCCCTCCTCCCAGACCCCGAGATCAAGATCTGTGCTGAAGGGTATCTGGCTCCCCGCTCAACAGGAAGTCTGCTTCTCTCTCTGCCTCTGCACCCTCCCCCCCTCCACTTTATGGTCTCTCTCTCTCTCTCAAATAAATAAATAAAATCTTAAAATAAATAAATAAAAATAGATTCTGTAAACTCATCCTAGGCAAATGAGAATCTGTATCATTGGGATCTGACAATCTCTATTAAAATAAACACACACACACACACACACCTCTTTAGGTAATTTCAGACTGGTTCATTAGCAAGGACACTAAACAATGCCTTAGGTCAATTTCGCTACATTTCACATACCCCCACTGGCATTTTTTTTCCTCTTCGATGACCCCAGTAAGTCTCCATCCAAAGCAAGTTGGCATTTAACAGCCTCAGTCAGTTTCACAAAAGTAGTTAGAAGTTTACCTTCCCAATTTTCTTTCTTACCTAAAGCAAAAGGGCTTGCTTTGTCCTCACCAAGGCAAACAAAGAAGTGAAAAAGGAACGACAGGATCCCTAAAGGCTGGAACACACAGGTTTGGGGGAAGGACAGAGGAATAAGTTCTTGAGACATGCTCCTCTGCCCAGCATTCATCTCTTGTCCCAGGACACAGACTGGCACCATCTTAGTGACAGTGATATGCGGTTAACCACCATGAAGGAACAAGTCACCTCCAATTCTCTAATCCTTTCAACAAACACTGCCACAGTAAACTGAGGCTAGAGCAATTGCTAGCATCTTTCCTGGGCCCAAATTTTATTGCCCAGGCTGGCGACTACCAAGAGAATGTAATAACTATAAGGGTTGTGTATGTCTCATTAAGTGATGGGTATGACTACCATGCTAGGCTGTGCTGTCTATGGGCACAGGGTGCATGGGGAAGATAGGATTTTACAAATGAGGTTCACACTAAGAAGGGTTCCCAAGCACAGACTACAGAAGATGGTGAAATAAATTACCAGACTGTGATAAAATTTTCATCAGTCTTTGTTAAATTAGAAAAATAAGTGAATGTAGAAAAATGCACAGAGAGCTAAATTTATTCTATTTTAAGAACTATATTTTGATATTCAGTTCTGCCATCTTAGCTAGTGTACAAATGTCCACTCTTTTATATGATGGTGATAGAAATAGACTTTTTATATCATTCTTACCATTCAAAAGAAAATGTTCACATGGAGGTTGGCATTCAATTTTTTTTTTTTTTTAATTTACTACTCAGTGAAAATGTTAGACTGAGAACTACCAGAGCACTGGCTTCATAGACAGAAAGAACTGATGTGATCCCTGGCACTAATATATATTAGCTGTGTGATTCTGAGTGAGTGAGTCCTCATTTACACAGTGGGGACAGTAATACTACTTACTACTCATATGGTTGTAAGGATAAAATGTGGCAAGACTTATTAGATGTTTACTTATCCACAGTACAAGGACAAAGTAAGTATCCAATAGATTTTAGTTACTTTCTCAATTTGTAACTCAACTCGCCATTTTTAACTCCATCATAAATAAACTGAAATGGCTGTACCTTCACATAGATTTGTTTCCAAGTATTTGTTCCCATTTTTCTTTCATTAGATTAATGGTACTACTGCATAGGGGTCTTGATAGTCATATAAATCTCATCCTTTCCATCTGAAACTAATTGTATAATAAAAATCTCAAGAGGAAATTAAGTCAGTTATTATGCTTCTGATCTACAAGAACATAATCCTCCCCATATGTCAAAATCCATTTTTTAACAAAAAAAAAGAGGTGCTGTGCTTATAGTATCAAGGCAATTAATATTAGGCAAGAGATTAAGTTGACATTTACTACAATCTCTGAGGTGTAATTTAGATGGTTTTGAATACACAGGCTTTGCTTTAAATTCTTCTGTTTACAGTGACTACTCGGCACATGTATTACGATCACCAAAATGCCAACTAACAGTTTAATCACACTTCCTATAATGTTCTACAAGAGCTTAAATAAGATTTAAGTGACATCAGTGTAGTTTAATGTATCAAACACAGTCCTAATTAATTCCACATCATGTTAAAACCCTGATATGCTAGATCTTGGACAGTTCCCATCTATCTTAACAGTAAGCAGTTCTAAAAAAAAAAAATACAAAGGAAGTCTGAATATTTAATATGAGCAGCATTTTAATTTCCTCATATAACAGAAAATATGATCACAAATGTGTTCATATCTATGATGTTAACAGTCACGATCTTCTCTACATCCCTCTGAAGCTATGTTGGAAGGATTAACCATTAACATGGAACAACTTTCAACAACTGATATTTTGTATCTTGCTTTAGGTCATTGTGAAGGGTGGGCAATTATAGCAGGGTAAACATTAAGAGAGAACCCAGGAGTTCATAAGGACAATAATTACATGTGCACATTTGCGTAAAGTTGGGCCCATAGAGAAAAGGCACATTTCCCTATTTTCACTTACATTTTAAATGCTGGGCCCCAGAAATCTCTTAATAATCTATAGTTAAAAATTTTCAAAACTAAGAATTTCAACTTAAATAAATAGGTCCTGACTCAACTAAAGAAAATAAAATTAGAAAACTCATAGCTAAAAATGAATTTTAGCTAATTCATTTACAGGGGAATTGGAACATACATTCATCACACAGGTATCTTTAGCCACCTGTAATTATTTCTTGGTAATCAAGCAAAGACCAATTAAACATATTTTATAATACACTACATTGAAAGCATACACATAGGTTTAAATCTGAATCCAGGAGAAACACGTATCAAATGAATAAAGTCCATCTGATTTATACTTTGCTCTAAAATATAATTACTTATAACACCCCAAATGGATGACCAACTACTGAATTAATGTGCACATTCACTTTCACAAATTTCTTTGAATTTTCTAAGTATTAAATTTCACAACACAAAGCTGGACTCTTCAAAAACACATATGTCTATAATTGAATAGCAGATGTCCTTAATTAAACAATGTGTTTTAAGATAGAAATTGTAAATAGAGGTCTAATTGGGGGTACCTGGCTGACTCAGTTAGTAGAGCATGAAACTTGATTTCAGGGTTGTGGGTTCGAGCCCCATGTTAGGTATAGAGATCATTTAAAAATAAAATTTTAAAAAAAAGTCTAATCTGTTAAAATGACAAGAGGTTTATCAGAGCAGACAGTACCACATCTTTAAATATGATGTATGTGTTTGAACATATACTTAGTATGTATGTGTGAGTGGGTGGGTGGGGGTAATACTAAGAAAGGCCATCAAATAGATTGTCAAAGTCAATATGAGTCTAGATTTGATGTTTCACACGTGTTTATTCTGATGACAAGAGCAGAAGGAAGGAATGAGAACCAAAACCCAGTTAAAATTCTTTGAATAATTAGGCATATGGTCACTCAGACTTCAAAGTAGTGATCCTATAAGGCCTCATTAGATTTAAGACATGTACATGTTCCTACTACTGATGGCAATACAAACCCAAGAAGGTGATATATTAAAAGTCACAGTCAAGAATTTCTTGTTTATTGCAAGAGATGCCACTTGAGATTGTGATGTCTTGTAACGCCAATAAAGGACAAAATTAGAGACTATTCATTTTCATAAAGCACAATGAACACTTATCAAAGACATGTAGTACTGTTATTTATTTCACCTAGGGGACTTTATTCATACTTTATTCTTAATCGTATTTTTTACTTTTACTTGGTGTTATTCAGAAACACCAATATCCTCTTCATTTGTCCTGCCAGAAAGAATAAAAATACTCATGTATTGCTTTCTTTCACCCTCTCCCTAAAATGCCAAGTTTAAAAAGCTGCACAATCTCTATTCCATAGAAATGCTCCTATTAGAACTACCACTTGTAAAAAAGAACAGAAAGGAAAGGAAAAAAGGAACACTTCTAAAAATCAAGTAAGCAAAATGGAAACATTGTATTTCACTCTGACAAAACTGTTCAACATACATATAAAGTTAAAAAGTTAAATATGCCTCAATATTATCAGTAAGAAATCAGAACATATCTCAACCAGGATCAGAATTTCCACCTTCACTGTATCTTTGCTATTTTTAAATATAAAACATTGGGTACAATGTCAGGTGATCTGTAAGTAATATTTTTAAAGCAAAATTGCCTTGAGCAGCTCCTCTACTATACTCATGACATATCCCCAACTGTTTCAAGAAGTGATTACCCGGGGCGCCTGGGTGGCACAGCGGTTAAGCATCTGCCTTCGGCTCAGGGCGTGATCCCATCGTTATGGGATTGAGCCCCACATCAGGCTCCTCCGCTATGAGCCTGCTTCTTCCTCTCCCACTCCCCCTGCTTGTGTTCCCTCTCTCGCTGGCTGTCTCTATCTCTGTCAAATAAATAAATAAAATCTTTAAATAAAAAAATAAATAATAAAAAAATTTAAAAAAAAAGAAGTGATTACCCTGTCATCAAAAAAGCAATACTGACAAAAAAAAAAGACCCCAAAACAAAGCAAAACAAAACAAAAAACAAACAAAACAAACAAACAAACACAATACTGCTGCCTATGAATTCCTACTAAGTACCCTGTGTCAGGAGGACTACATTTCCAAGTACTTTGGCAAATTCTCATATGCATGTAGTACCACACCTCTCATATATATTTGAAGCAGTAAGGAAGCCTATAAATTATTTAAGGCAAGTGATTCAGTTTGCAGATCAATTTATAGCCCCCAAATATTTTAAGCTGACAGATCTGCTCTTTATATTAAAAAAGAGAACTTTTCACTTGTGAAAGACCACATGAAAGTATCCACTAACAAATGATGTCATGTTCCAGTTTACTTTCAAGTAGGAAGAGTAAGAGATGCCAGCCATCAGAGCCTGTAAAATCATTTCTTCAATTCTGTAGTGACTTGTTAAAGAGCATCAGCCAAGTTAAAGACTTACAGAGAGAGGCAAACTCAAGCAGTGAATGAACCAAAAAGGCACAGAAGAGTCATGTTTCAACAATCCTTCTACTAGTCCTCAATTACCATTCATAAAAGACTAAATGAAACAGAAAAAAAAGGGGGAGGCAGAATTCAACTTCTTGTATGTAGGCTCATTAACATAGCTGGGTGACATCAAATCCCATAATTAGCTGCATGCTAATCACTCAACTAACAAGTTTTTATTAAGCATTTACTAGTTTTCCCACACTGTGCTAGGGTCTGCATATCTGAAGCAGCATCCGGCTCCGCTATGCACTCTGGAATCCAGAATTATTCTACACCAGCAGCACTGTACCTCTTTTGCAAAAAGCTTTCTTTTCTTCCTCCCCAAACCTGATCTCAGACACAGTGCCTCTACTTCAGCAAGCAGCTTAAGCCCTGGAATGGGATGAGCATCACACAAACGGAGAATTAAAAGCATTTATTTAAACAAGCAGGAGCAGCCAGCGAAAATTCTCAGTAGAGTTGAAGGTGGGCAGGGGCATAAGGAAGAGATGTGAAATCCTGGCTCGTGGCAAACAGTGCAGAGAAATGCACATTTCTCATGCTCAAAGCCTGCCTTAGGCTATGAAGATTCTCCAAATCTATCCATCTGTGAAGTCACTCAAACAGGGCTTCAATATTAAGGTTCTAATTCAGCAGGAGAGGGGAAGTTTGTAGAGATCAGCAAAAAGGGAAAATTAGTAATGCAATGCAAAAGTCAAGATGAGGAAAAGGAAAGGATGCATAAAGGCAAGGAGAATGATCTGGGAAAGTGAAAGGTCCAAAAAATGTCACCAAATAGGTTGACCTTACTTTCCACTATTCTCAAACAAGCTGGTTTCTTTAACACTAGAGGGCATGAACGCAAGGAATAGCGCGCGCACACACACACGCGCACACACACACACACGCGCACACACACACGCGCACATACACGCGCACCCGCGCGCGCGCACACACACACACACACACACACACACACACACACACAAACACACGGAGGGTAGGGAAGCAACCCTGAGCAAAGGCAGCCTTCATATAAAACTAAAGATCTGAGGTTCCAAAGAAACCCCGAAAAATTTTAGGCGTCTGGGCAGCCAAGTGTCTTTACCCTACAAATAAAATCTCTACGTTCCGTTCCTAGAAACAGTGACCACGACCTCTCCCAAGGAAACCGCTCAAGGATTGAGTGTTATGGCAGTTTAAAGCAGGTAGTCCCGAATGCTCCTATCCGCTACCAACACCTTTGCCTCACGAAAGCTCCCACCCTTTCGAGGTTAGTTTTCCCTGAATCCAAAAGCTTCATCCATCTCTTCTCCTGGTTCTACCAATAAAAGCTGGAGATGTAGACTATCTACCAGGAAATTAACTGATTGTAGCCAAATAACGGAGTGAGGGGAGGGGCGCCCGCAGCTTTTGCTGCCAACAGCCTCGGTGCGCTCGTGTTCGCGGCAGCGCAGAGCCGGGAGACTGGCCCTTGCGCCCCTCATTCAGCCCCTCGACTCCACGAGAGCCCACACAAGGGAATCCCCCCGCACACCCTCTGGCTCTGACCAGGGAGATCTCTATGCCTGGAGATGCCCAGAAGGTGGGCCGGTGCGTGCTCCACTGGCCAAGGCGCCTGGGGATCTGGAAGGCAGGAGTGGCGAGGAAGGGAGGCAGAGAAAAAATACGGCAAGAAGGAGAGACAAGGGTAAGAGACGGAGTAACAAAAAGAGACATCCCAAGAAAGACAAGGAGAAAAAGAAGGGAAAAGAAACAGACCGGAGGGCGCAGAGGGAGTCAGAGGGAAAGTCAGAGAAAGAAACTGAATCAGAGACAGAGACTCACAGAGAGAATGAAAGGTCGAGGGGCACTGAAAGAGAGAGGCAGAAAGAAAGGAAGGCTATCATCGAGGAAGACACCCGAGCTCCAGAGCGTCAGCGGTGTCAAGCCGAGGAGAAGCGTCCGCGCACAGCAAGCCCCAGCCGCCGGCAGCTGGTGGGAGAAAGTTGCCCCCGCCGCGAGCGCCACCAAGGCGCAGAGGGTGACCAGCGCCCCGGAGCTCAGCCGAGTAGCGGAAAAAGCGGGACAGACGGCGGGCGGCAGCAGAAAGTTCCGCGCCTCGCGATCCTCCCTCTGCACCTGCAGCGGCGGGCGAGCGCGCTCAGAGTGCCCAGGGGGCCTTCTCGCCGGGTCCGCGGACGCCCCTGCCCCCCCCGTCCGGCCCCGGGTGCTCGACTCCGCGCCCTACACTGGCTGCAGGACTTTGCGGCACCCACCCGGGCACCCTGGCCACCCAGAGAGGACTCGCCCCAGACAATTACGAGGAAGAGAAGGGGAGCAAGAGAGAGACGGAGACCTGCTCTCGTGGCCAAGGATCCCGCGAAGAGGGAACGGCAGTCCACACACGGGATTCAGCTTCCGACCAGCCCAGCTGGCGCCGGTCTGCCGCGCCGAGAGTGCCGGGTGCGCCGAGCCCGCGCTCACCTGGAACCCGCGCCGGCCCGCGAACGCCGCGCGCAGCCCCGGCTCCCGCCCGCGCCTCTCTCTTCACACTTCCCCGGGAGCGGAGCAAGCTGGCTCCGGCCTGGGCCAGCCCCAGAGAGGGGCCCTCATAGCGCAGCGGCGGGCTAGGGGGCTCCGCGAGCGCCGCAAGAGCGGTCGCCGAGGCCGATGAGGCGCAGGAGACCGAGAGAAGGCTCCTAGCACATCGTCACCTCGGCAGAGCCGCCGCTGCCGCCGCCGCCTGGTCACTTCGCCCCCGGCCCCCGCCCCCCTCCCACCCCAGCGCTCTCCCTCCCAGCCCCTCCTCCTCGCGCGGTCCCTCCCCCTCCCGTAGCCCCAGCCTGGAGGCCTCTCACTGGGCTAGTATCATTTACGTAACCAGCACCCCCCAGCCCTCCTCCCTCCCCGCCCCCGCTCCCGCTCCTCCCCGGGCTGGGGCGGTGTGCACCGAGCGCGCTCCAGCTGCTCCTAGAGCTGCTGCTCCAGCGACGTGCACAAGTCCCGCGATACTTGGCAGGCGCGGCCCCCAAGAGCAACTGTGGGGTGGGCTCCTCTCCCCTACAGAGCGCTTCGTGACCCCTTGCCATCCACAGTTCCCATGGTGCAAAAGCCGGCTTGCGTACACGGTGTTAGCCCGGTGCACAAGCGAGCCTCTTATAGAGGTGCTGGGGGGTCGGGGACTGCCCTCGGGGAAAAGCTGGGGCAATCCCACCCCCGTCGTAGTCTCTCCAGTGGAGAAATGATGCAGGAGACTTGAGGTTTCAGAGCCTTGAAGCAGAAAGGACAGACAAGAGTTTGGTCTCTTGTTCATTACAGTTCTTACACCCTGACAGGATCCTAGTGTTCTGGTTGGCGACAACTGCTGCCAGCTTACACCGCGTAAGAGAAGTGGGAACGCAAAATGCTTCCTTGTGCTCTTAAATTTTTTAGGGAGAAGACGAAAAGTGGGGATTTGAATTCCTTTCTCAATGAACAAGATATGGTCTTTGACACATACACACACATAGACAAACGCACACACCTTCAAGTGCCTGAATGCTTGCATTTCAAAGTAAAGTTAATGTGAAGTCATTTCCCAGTAAAGTTAATGCATAGTGTAGCAGAAAGTCTGTGGAACTAAATGAGTTAAAAAATGTATGTAAGGATCTTAGAACAAGGCCTGGCACAAGGCACAGACTTAAGACTCAGAGATTATTAGCATTCGAAGACCTGAGACCTATCCCCCACTGCCATGAGGGAAGTACTCTTCTAGGAAATTGGGATTACTGAGTTCAAATCCCTGCTTTGCCATTTATTCACTGCTGGCTTTCTTTGGTCTCAGTTTTCTTATTTGTGAGAGTAAAATAGGGGTCTTTCCTCCTCTCCCAGTGTAACTTCACCTGTCTTAGCTCCCTCTTCTAAGTTTATTTGGCAAAACTGGGGGAAGATATAATACCTACTTCACAAATATTAAGAGCCATGTTCTACAAACATACTCTTTTTATCTAGAATGTCAATAACATTCTTGACTATACTCAAAAGGAAATTCCTAGAACTGTTATCTTTATATCTTTCATGAATCAATTATCTAAATTGGTATGATAACGATACTTAAAGTCTTCTCTTACATTGTCCAACCTACTACCCCTTCCAACTCTCAATGATGGAGCATCTACCAGAGGTGATTCTGTGTATGTGTGAGGACACAGGATGCCACTCATAATACCAGGGACACTCTGGAATTTTTCTCTATTGCTCCCTCATGTGAATTCCAGTGCTACCATCAGACTACCCACCTCTGCATGACAAACTGAAAAAAGCTATGAGCCAGCAAGTAAAAGATTGGGGTTCTAATGCTGGCATAGCCACTTACCAGACATATGGCCTTTGAAGACATATGATCCCCATCTTTACATTCTTTATCTCTTAAAAAAGTAGCAGTGCTATTTTGCAAGTTTTGTGCTAATATTTAAATAACACAAGAACCATAATTCTAAGGTAAAGATTGTATGTTGAACAAGATATTTATGTAGTCCCAAAGTATCTCCCTGGGGTTTTTTTTTTTTTTTTAAGATTTTATTTGTTTGTTTGAAGGGTGGAGGGAAAGAGAGCGCATGCACCAGGGGTGCAGAGGGAATCTCCAGCAGGAGATTCTGTGCTGAGCACAGAGCCTGATGCAGGGCTTGATCTCAGGACCTGACATCATGACCTGAGTAGAAACCAACAGTCTGACACTTAACCACCTGAGCTACCCAGGCATCCCTCTCCCTGGGAATTCTTAGCTTTTGCTTTATAACCATTCCTAAACTTCATGGCTTAAAGTAATAAAACATCTATAATTTCTCAAGGTTCTATGGGTTGTCTGGGTAATTATCCCCTCTGGCTGGCTTAGTTTGGGCTGAATAGTCTAGGATGGCCTCACTCACTTTGCTGGTTGTCAAGTTGATTGGGGGCAGGGCTCAGATGCGATGGCTCATTTTTGTTCAACCTGCTGTCATCCTTCAGAAGCCAACCATGTTTTCTTGAATAATGGTACTTTCAGGATTCCAAAAAGCAACAATGGAGTACAGGTTCCAAGGTAAAGACTTCTCAAGATTATGCTGACACAAATTTGTCAATGTCCCATTAGCCCAAGGAGATTACATGGACAAGCCCAGATTTAAATGATGGAGTAATATATTCCATGTCTTGATGGGAAAAAGTGCAAAATCATATTGCAAAGAAGAATGCATACACAAATGGGAAACACTTGAAGCCATTTTTGTAATCTGCCATATATTCTTAATTACCAGGGAATTTTAAAAAATCCTTATAGGGAATAAAACTAGTAGACATCATCTTAACCAAGTGATCAAGGTTAAAATCACCAATAATGGGACCAGGTGACATCATGAGCCTCCTGATGTGATGCATGAACTAGTACACAATGTAATTTGTTTAGTATTTCAGACAAAAAAAAAAAGCATAATTGATTGTAACCATGAAAAAAAGCAAAAGATAAATCCAAATTGAGGAAAATACCATAAAATATCTTGTCTGTACTTTTCAAAAATATCATTCTGATGAAAGTTAAAAAAAGCCTCAAGAACTATTCCAGACTACAGGAGATTAAAGAGACATGACTCCTAAATGCAGTGTGTAATCCAGAATTAGATATTGGACTGGGAAAAAAATACATTATTGGGACAATTGGCAAGATACGAATAAAGTCTATAATATCTAATGTATAGAACTTTTATGTTAAATTACAATTAATTTTGCATCAATATTAAATGTCCTAATTTTTGTAATTTTATTATAGTTACTGTAATAAAATATTTTGGGATAAAAAGGGCATAGAGGCTGCATTTTATTCACAATCATTCAGAAATACCTATAGAGAAAATGATCAAGGATATGTGGTCAAATTTTAACAGTTGGTAAATTTGGATGAAGAGTACCAGGAAATTTTTTTGTAGTAATTTTGCAACATTCTTAAAGTTTGAATTTATTTTATTTAAAAAATGAGAGGAGAAACAATCTTTGCTTATCTTACAAGAAGAATAAATGCAATACTTTATGTGACTGAGTGTTGAAAGTAATAAAAATTTATATTGTACTTTCCTCAAATAGAAAGCTAGGAATTTATCTTTAATCAGTGAAGACTTATTGAAAGTATTTGTTTAGATAAATGGGATGACCAACATTGTACAAGTAATCATCTATAAAGCATAAAGTAATTTAGATGGAGAATATACTAAAGACAGAAATTCAGCACGTACACTTGACCAACCTGTGATTAACCAAGGCTCAAATGGAAAACAAAGGGTGATGTTATCTAGATAGATAGATAGAAGAAAAAAAAAGAGGGAGGAGAGGAGAGGAGAGGAGAGGAGAGGAGAGGAGAGGAGAGGAGAGGAGAGGAGAGGAAAGGGAAGGAAAGAGGGAAAGAGGAGATTCTCAGGTGTTGAAAAATTATTAGCAATGAAGGAGAAGAACAAAAGTGTTACATTACTGTGAGAGTTTAAAATTGGGTGAGTAGGGGAATGTAGGTGCCATTATTAAGAGATGCAGGAAGCAACAACTGTTTTCTAAAATAAAAATCTAAAAATATTTCCTACAAATTATAATATTGCAGTGGATTCTCTTTGTTTTTAGGAAATAGTCTAAAAGCCCTAACAAGTCTTACAAGAATCTTTATAATCTGGAGGCTGCTTATCACCTTAGTGCAAAACAATGACTTAAACACTGGGGTAGGTACTAAAAGATAAGGAGGAAAATAAGGATAGCCCTCATGAAACTTAGAATCTAGCCGTTTATCCAGTGAATATGTATTGAATGTTTACACCATGCTCTAGGAATACAACAGTGAGCAAAAAAATAAGACTCTACTTCATGAATGCTACATTTTAGTATAATATGTCCTAAACAAAAAGCAAATATGTACTTTGTCAGATGGTAATAAATTCTCAGAAGAAAACTGAAACAGGCTAAATGCTGAGCTTTCCAACTAGTGTACCAAAAATGGTTAACAGATATCACTTGATACATTGACCACCTCAACCATTAGAACTGGCCAAATAGGGTGGCCTCAAGTTGCCAGAGTTCATAGACAGGTGGCCTCTGTCAAAAGAAGCTTGTTTAGGGCTCTTTGTAGGATGGCCTGAACAAGTGGAGTCTGAGTGTGTGTCCCATTCTTCCTGAAGGTGACATAGATAAAGAAGTTTCTATATCTGAACATCTACTTCAGCATTCAGCTACAGACCCAGTGGTCTGCAAGGGCTCATAGAATGGTTTGAAGATTTTTATTTTAGGAGCCAAGAAACATTGCATGCAGTTCAAAATGTAGCCCACTGCAGATGGCAGAGCAAGGAGCCTGGGCAGGAAATTGTAGTGAGCATACCTTCAATTAATGACCCAAAGCTCGAGCAATATAAATATATAATAATTCTGTGCCATATGCTGATTTGCTATTTGCTTGAGTATTTTTCAAATTAAGCTTTATAGTTATTTTCAATTTTCTGATAAAATTTTTAATAGATTTGAAATACATTTATATCCACAAAAATTCAAAATCACAATTGATATGAAAGAAAAAAGTTGATATATTTTAAATACCATTTTAATTGACATAAATATTTTGTCATAAAAATAAAGGTATAAAATTTATTACATCTACTTTGTGCAAACATTTTCTCATCCTTGATAATTATTATATCACCATTTAAAATGTTATAATCAGGAAATATAGCTATTTCAAATATAAAATCTGTTATTAAAAAGTTCAGTTCATAGAGGCAAGATCTCATTAAAATATTTTTTAAGATTTTATGTGGAAGTCTTACATGATTCACTAGACCTTATCTTCTGTAATATATTATTTTTGTAATAATTTAATAATATGGGGGAAAGATAATCAATCTTTAACCAAGCTCCATACTTATGTGCTCATATTTGCTCTAGTTTATCTCATGGTCCATAAAGCCCTGTATCTTTCTTAGCATCTAACACAGTTTCAAATTTACATTTTTCCATATTTGTGTGACTGATGTTTGTTTTCTCCAATATACAATGGGATACACCAGAGTAAAATGTAGTTGTATGGGAGCAGTGGAGGTGCAAAGCTGTAGCTTCCCTCTAAGCACAGTACCTGTTGTAAGCTTTACTTAAATAAATTAACTAATCCAACCATCTATTAACCAATGGCTGAATCTTGCGTATGAACCTTCCCTTTTCATCTTTCCTTTCCCCACTAGACTTTTCCTTTCTTTGTTTTGAATTCTTGATTGGCAATAATCATCAGTGCCAAAGAATTAGAAGAAATGGGGTGCCTGGGTGGCTCAGTTGGCTAAGTGCCCAACTCTTGGTTTTGGCTCAGGTCATGATCTCAAGGTTGTGACATCTAGACCACATAGGGCTCCACACTTAGCACAAAATCTGCTTGCTCCTTCCTCTCAAAAAATAAATATTTTTTTTAATTAAAGGAAACTAGTTTCAGCTCACAATAATTTTCAGCACCAAGGAGAGCGACACAGGGGCATCTCCCAACCAATTTTGTACCCATGCCAGCCTCTGCTAGTATTTAGCACACATTGACAGGGATAAGTAAATAGGTAGAAAGTGGGACAATATGTAAAAAACTAACTATGTTACTATTCAGCATTCATAACAAAGATAAGTAAATAAATGGAAAACAATACAATGTGGAAAAGCATTGGCATTCACATAGGGGAATGTGGTTTTGCTGTCACTTAATATCTCTATATCTCCATTAAATCAAAAGGAAAATATGAAGCAAATGTCAAACACCATCAGAGTTCAAAGCATAAAAGAATTACATATCTACTACCTCAAGAGTTTTTTACTTATGTATACCATATGAATATATATATATATATATATATATATATATATATATATATATATATATATATATATATATATATATTTTAGAAGGTAAATCCCTGGAAAGCAGGGGCTGTATCACTGATTCCAGGACTGAATGTAATGTTTGGCAGACAACAGTCATTTATTTATTAAATATGTATATTAAATTACATCATTCTGTAAATAATATTTCACTTGCTTATTAAAGCTCATGAATAGTCCTTTATACTGGCAAAACTATTTACTCATTTAAGAATCTAATAATTTTCATTTAAAATTTGAGTATGAATGTTTATCAAAAATAGTTACAGAGCAGGTAAACTTTATTGGTTTTCATTTTTTAAAACTATATCCAAAATATCACCTTCTTGTAATGAAGGATTTTCCAGTGTATTTTAATTAGTTGTTTGAAGATTTACCCTCAAATCCAACATACTAAACAATGTAACAACCACAACATCCTCAGTCAAGAAATAGCTACTAGAATCCTCTACCCAATAAAGGCAAAATGTAAAAGTTATTCTTATAGAGTTAGAGGAAGTAAGGAATAAAGAAATATATCAAAGCCACTTTTTAAATTCTGACATTTAAAAAGATTCCCAGATTCATATGAAATTTTCCTACTCAGTCTTACTTTTCTTCAGTTATCCCATTCAAAGAAAATTATTTATGTTGCTACACAATGTACAAAATTTATGTATACTGGACAAGACAATTTTAAAAAGGCAAACTCATAAGTGATTCAATGTTTAACAAAGAATAGGAAGTAGAAAGTATTAAGTGGAGTGTCAAAAATTTTGGTGTTAGACACTAACTAAATATCTAATTCGAATCAGGATGAAAAGAGAAGAATCCGTTTCACTTTAAATCTGTCAGCATTGCCAAATTGATATGAAAAGGCAACTGCCTCAACATCAAATGACAGAAATATGGCTATCACTAGCAAAAGATGACTACAACTAACTGAGGAATTTTCAAAACTTAAGTAAATAAATAAAGGGAGATATTTTTATTTTAAAAGAATAGAAGCTGATATTGTACTACAGATTAAATATAAAAAGAGAAAATGCTATTAGGAATTTTTTCATTCATCAGCCTGAAATGTATAACAATTCATGAAGTCAGAAATCAGTAATAATTATATTATGATATATACAAAGGAAACACATATAACATATATACATATTATATATATATATGTAGTTCCTTTGAAAAGTAGAAAGCATTTTTATAAATGTAAAGTATAATAATAACAATTATAGAAGTAAAACTTAGCACATTATTAAGAACAAGAAAAATGATGAAACAAGAGGCCCCATGATTCTAAACTCAATAGAAAGTATTAAGGAAGACACGTTAGAGTATGTAGCAATGTTCTGAAGTACTATTGCCTTAGAAGAGTCATTAGTATCATATAAAAGCAATCAAGTTTATTATCCATAAAGACATTAATGATATACTCTCTGAGAAGAATTCCATAAACATGGAAATTGGCTTTCCATAATTTATATTCTAAGATTTTAGCAATTACTCAAATTTGTAAAGAAAACAGAATTAAAAGTATTTAAGCGTATCTCTGCCCCAGGAATATACAAAACAGTTCTCAAAATTCTTTCCAGACTTTCCGTTGTATCAATTTGACTGACATCTTTGTATTGCTTCTCTGAACACAGGTCAATATATACTCATATATAAGTGAGTATATGCATGTGTGTGTATGTGTGAATCTATGAACCGCAGTACAACTCACTGTCATGAAGTGAATTTCCAGAGTTATCTATGTGGGTAATTGCTTTAAGTTTCTTGATTGTGAAAAATTAGTTTTTATAGCTACCTCTCATTAAACATACAATGGGACTCAGTATGCATATGACATGTAGGTGTTATAGTACATTTTAAGGATTCTTCAGTAATCAACATGAATGATTTTCAGAGTAGTTAAAAATTTAAAAACTAAAAATAGTATTTCCCCCACAAACACAAATCTGCAAAATATGTGAACTTCCAGTGATTAGATTTAAAAAATGGATATAAAACCTAGTGTCATGCATGGCCTCTAGGCACCCATTAAAGAAAGGAAAGCACAGCAAAAGTTAACTGTATTAGAATCAGCTTTTCAAAAGTGGTACTTCTGCTTCCATTTTCATCACAAATAATCCATTCTATTAGTCAATGGAAAGTCACACTCATATTTACTCACTGACCTATATGAAGTTGTGTGTATATTTTTTTCATCTACATATTATCTTCCTTAGGCTCAGGGGGCCCAAACAATTTGTAGACTTTGAAGCAAACAAGACATGGATTAAATGGCCAGTTCTGTAACTTAGCAGCTTTGTGAACTTACGAATGTACCTCTCTGAGAAGTAGTCACATTTTTGGTAACATAAGTCTCATACACTAATACTATAATAGAATTTTTGAGAACTAAATGATGTGGTATATATACCTGACTCATCCTAGGCACTCAGTAAGTGACACTATTTTTGTGTTCCCTGTGCTGTAAATGCTATTGTCAATTTTCAAAGATAATTGGGATTTAAGATGAACCCGGGAAGATTTCATTTCCCCTATGTGGACAATTTAGAAAAAGGAATCAAGGTGATCAACACCATTTGGCCACATACAAAAATCCTCTCACCACTTTCCCCCTCTGGAAATCTCTAAACTCAACAATGGCCCTAACTTAGAATAAGTATTTGAACTACGAATAGTCTCCGAGCCCTAACTACTCCCCTCATAGGCACAACCACGTATGTTCACATGAGCACAAAGATTCCCACATTAAAATGTAAGTTCCATGGGCTTTGTCTATTTAGTCATAGAAATATCCCACTAGAGAGAATTAAGTGCCTGCCACTTAATAAGGGCCAAATAAATAGCATGGATCATCATATTCTTCTCTCAATAACCCCTATATATGGGGGAAAAATGGCTTTTTATCAGTCCCTTCATGATTGGCCTTTTTAATAGCCTTCCAATTAGGCAATGAATGCTCTTCTCTGTGAAGATCACCTTGCCAACAACCACCTGCTGAATCCTCCACAAACTTTGCATAAAGACGAGGATGATGGAATTCAACCAGTTCAACAAAGTAACTCTATCTCATATTCCTGAGTTTGGCCTGAACTTTGCTTAGCCAACTCTAGCAACAACAAAGATGTCCTAAACTGCCTAAGATGTGACAAATGTAGGAAGCTCTTAAGAAAGAACAGGAATAGAAGCATGATCTGTTCCTCGGGACTCAAAAACACTTTGATAATAAGGCCAACATTTTCAAATTCAGAATTTTCCTTATAAAGAACTATGGGAGATAATTTCCATTTTATCACAATATTTTGCCTTTTGTAAGTCCAATTTTCAGAGTTTCAGAAGAAAGTATAAAACCCCTGAATAAATTAATAATGTATTGGCATGTAATTTACTTACTCATTATTGAGAAATAGATTATCTAGGACTTCTTTCTCCCCACTTTTTCATCTACCCTCAAACTACTGAGTTTTTGTTATCAGTGCCATTGGAAAGAGGAACCAGTTTTATACATACAGATTATGAACTTCATCCATGATATACCACCCTACAGAACTATCTGAATAGAATTCTAAGCCAATTATTCTATTAATACTGAATAGTATTGCAGCATTTACTGCAAGGCTTTTGCAGTCTTCCATTAGAAAGTGTAGAAGTGGGGCGCCTGGGTAGCGCAGTCGTTAAGCATCTGCCTTCAGCTCAGGGCGTGATCCTGGCGTTGCGGGATCAAGTCCCACATCGGGCTCCTCGGCTGGGAGCCTGCTTCTTCCTCTCCCTCTCCCCTGCTGTGTTCCCTCTCTCGCTGGCTGTCTCTCTGTCACATAAATAAATAAAATCTTTAAAAAAAAGTGTAGAAGTGATGATTTCTAGATTTTAAAATAAATATGCACTCTTTAAATAGAAATTTATATGGATATTTCAATAACATTTAGAAAGTGTTCCCAAATTTGCATTTTATAGCCACTATCTGTGGTTCAGAGCCAATCTACGTTTCTTCTCTTTTTCTATCTTAATGTTAAGCAAAAGCTGGACAGTGTTTTATTCATCTATTTCTTTTGTCAGTTACTAACCTCTCATATTTTGAGATAAGTATCAAAGAAAAATATTGTCAAAAATAGCTCATTGGGGGCTAAAAGAGCACTAGTCAGTTTTCTGTTTGTTTCTGCTGTTTCTCATTTTGTCATATTTTAAGACTTGGTACAGGAAAATGAAAGCCAATACCAAAAGATGTGGAATAAGTAAGGAGAGACACCAAGCCAGAATCTGGTGGGAGACTTGTCTGTTTATGAAAAGTAGACCTAGCTACAAAGAGCAGTCATGAGGGTTAGGAGCAGTATTCCAGTGACACTATGATTCTAGTGAAAAATATGTGGATATGAATTTTGTATATATGTGTCTTCACATGTTAAAAAACAAAACTGAACAAAAGAAATTGATCCAATATTAGAAAATCAGGGTATTTCTCATTTAAAAACCTTGATATCTGGCTTGTCTTAAAAGTTAGAAAATACAGAAAAATTGAACCTACTTTATCAAATGCAAAGTGGAGCTAATTCACTGGACCAAGCAGCTATTATTTCTCACATGGATTATTAGAATAGCCTCCTTCTTCTATCCTTGTTTTCTTCAAATCTCTTCTCAATGAAGCAGTTAAACTAATTCCATTAAACCCAAGTTTGATCCCATCATTATTCTGCTCAAAATTCTGCACACCTTCACATCTCATTTAGAGTAAAAGGCAGAGTCCCTATGGTGGCCTATCTTTGTGACCCTTTATTTCTCTGCTCTAGTCATAGTGGTCTCTTTCCTATTTCTCAAATAGTTCAGGCATGATTATACCTCAGGGCCTTTGCATTTCCTGTTCCCTTTGCCTATGATGACTCTTCCCCAGACAGTTGCATCTTGCTCTCTTGCTTCCTTCAAGTTTTGACTTAAATGTCATGTTTTTAGTGAAAACTAACCATCTGTACCACTGACACTCCTTTCTCCCTTCCCCAGTTGACTTTTCTCCATGGTTAACACCACATATAGATTTTACTTATATATCTTATTTATTCTGTGTCTATCTTATAATATCAGCAACTTAAGATCATGTATCTTTGTATATTTTACTTCTTGCTATATTCCCTTCACTTTGAATGAATAAGTGATGGAGAATGATTTTCCTTACTTTGCTAATGAGAAAACTAGAACTCAGAATTATATAATTTATCCAAGATCACATACCTAAAAAATAAAAAGCCAATATTCAAACCTTGGCAGCCTGATACCAGGAATCAATATCCTGAATCCTCAGGTTGCAATATCAAGAAGAGGTGTGTGATTTTTAAAGACACAGAAAAAAACATTTTTGTGTGGAGGTAGAGAATGTTGCTATGTGAATAAATATGCTAACTATCTTCATTTTTTGTATCATGTGTCTGACCTCTATAAAAATAAAAGATCATGATCTTAGATTTAAGTGGTGAAAATGCAGAGGAAACCAACGGTATTTTTTTTTATTTTGGCCCTATTATTTTTCTCACAGCTGCCTACCAACCTCTCCTGCTCTACTTCCCCTAGATTTGAGTTAGTCCATACTATAGGGATATTTGTTTAAAATTACAGTGACTTCCATTTTTCCTTTTTTGAAATATGAATTACCTCTTGAGGTGTAACTTAAAGAAAAGTTCACAAATCACATGGACATAGCTCTGTGTATATAACAAAGTGAATACATCCTGTACCAATATTATGCTGATAAGTATATAACAACCAGCTGTCACACCTCAAAACCAAACAAAAACACCTTGAAAAAACACAATTTCCATGTATAAATACCCCCAGCCTGGCCTATTTCAAGCTACGAACTTGATGTCAACCAGCTTGCAAACTTCAAACATGTAACAATCAATGCTTGCAGCTTGATGCAAGCCAGCGGCAACATATCACTAAAACCCAAGAAGCCTTATCATGTTTTCCACCTAATGGCTACTTCCCACTTCACCCAAGGTAACCAGCACCCTGACTCCCAACATCTATTTTTGAACTTAATATAAAGGAGGAATAGACACTCTTTTGCATATGTTTTCTTTTTCTCAGTTTTGTGTTTATGAAATATATCCATGTGTCGCAAGTAGTGATAAATCATTCATTTTCAGTGCAGTATAGTATTCTATATCATGATATAATTTGTATCTTCTTTAGAGTGGCAAACATTTGGTTTGTTTCCAATCATTGTTTATTAGATGATTATTGTAATCATTGGTTATACTATTACCACGAAAATTCTTATGCATGTCCTTTGGTGAAATCATTTTTGTCCTGTAGTACTGACCATACCTTCTTCCTAGGAGAATTACGGGATCAGAGGATAGATATATCAGGCTTATTAGAAACTGCCAAAAAATGGTTTCAAAGTGAATTTACATCACTGTTTAGAGTGTGTGAAAATTATAATTTTTCCACATCTTTTTAGGCAGGGGATTTTCAATCTTTTTAAATGCATTCATTCTGGTATGATATATCTCATTTGGATTTAAATCTATTTCCCAGAGGATTGGTGAGATTGAGTATATTTTTATATGTTTACTGAAGCATTTGGACATTCTCTTTTCTGAAGTGGTCAACTTAAGTCTTAGGTTATTTTTCTTTAGGTTATGTGGTTGATTTATAATTCTTCATATTTTCCAAATGCCAGACCTTTGTTGATTACAGGAACTAAAAATATATTTTCCCACTTTGGGACTTGCATTTTAACACTCTCAGTGGAGTTCTTTAATAATCAGAAGTCTTTTATTTTTTTATATTTTTATTATATATATAATAATTATGTATTATATATTATTTTATAATTATATATAGAGACAGACAGATAGATAGACATATATATATATATATATATATATATATATATATATATGTCATCTACCTAGCTTTCTACCTACCTACCTACCACAGCTTTGAGATATAATTCACAAACTTTTCAATTCACCTATTTTAAGTGTATAACTCAAAGGTTTTTAATATATTGACAGAGTTGTGGAACTATCATCGTGACAAATTCTAGAACATTTTCATCACCATCAAAATAAACCCCATATTTATTTTCAGTGACTCCCCATTTTCCACCAAGCCTCACCAGCCTTAGATAACCACACGTCGTCTTTCTGTCCCTCCATAGTCTTCATTTTTCGTATAAATTGAATCATACAATATGTGGTCTTTTGTGCCAGGTTTCTTCCATTTACCATAATGTTTTCAAGGTTTATCCATGTGGTATTTTGAGTAAGTGCTTTATTCTTTTTTAAAGCTGAATAATATTCAGTTGTACAGATACATTACTTTTTTATTCATTCAACATTTGAGTCTCCACTTTTTGACTTTTATGAATAATGCTGCTAGGAACATTCATATACAATTTTTTGTGTGGACATATGGTTTCCTTTTTCTTGTGTATATAGCTAGGAGTGGGAATGCTGAGCCATAGAGTAACTTCAGGTTTAACATTTTGAGGAACTGACAGACTGCTTTCCAAAGCAGCTGCACCATTTGACAGTCCCACCAGCAATGTATGAGGGTTACAATTTCTCCACATCCTTGACAATACTAGTTATTATGTTCTTTTGATTATAGCCATCATAGGGGATGTGAAGTAATATCTCTTTGTGTATTTGATTTGCATTTCTCTGGTGACTAATGACGTAGAACATTTTTTCATGTGTTTATTGGCATTTGTATCCTTCTTTGGAGAAACGTCTATTCAGAGCCCTTGTCCACTTTTTTGTTTATTTTTCCTTTGTCCATTTTAATCAGATTATTTTTCTTTTTATTACTGAGTTCTAAGAGTACAAAAAAATTTTTAATGTTTAGTGCATTCTGTTTAAGAATCCTCTCCCCACTCCTAGGTCATGAAGATATTCTCCAAGTTTAATTTCTAATATGTTGGCATTAATTTTTATGTAATGGTGTGGGTAAAGATGAAATCTTTCCACATGAGTGTATAATCAATTCAACACCATTTATTGGAAAAACAATCTATTTTGCACTGTTCTTAAATTTCAAATTTGTTACACATTTAGTGTTTACATAGATGTAGGAATGTTCCTGGTGTCTGTACTAATGGAAAACCTATTTCACAGCAACATCACATTGTCAAAATTAATGTACTATGACAATGTTTTGATTTCTG
The DNA here is from genome assembly GCF_024610735.1 of Ursus americanus. Lineage (NCBI taxonomy): Eukaryota > Metazoa > Chordata > Mammalia > Carnivora > Ursidae > Ursus > Ursus americanus. The sequence goes on along the minus strand of NC_142127.1, from coordinate 34,317,841 downwards.
TAATGGAAGCTGTCCATTTTTCTTCCAATTCTTCAAGATTGGTCCAATTATTCTCATCCTTTGCATTTCTACATAAATTTTAGAATCATTGTGTCAATTTCTCCCCAGAATTTTTTTGGTTTTGTTTGAGTTATATTAAGGCCACACGTTAATTTGTAGAGAATTGAATCTTTAAAATATTGACTCTCTCACTTTGTTAATGTTATATGCTCCCATTTATCATGTTTCCTTTACTTTCTTTCAATTATATTTGAAGTTGTCTTTGTAAATATTTTATATATTTTTCATTACATTCTAAGAGATTTGATTTTATTTGATAAGTTATATTTTTATATTATTTGATATATAGAAACACATTTTTGTACATTGATTTTATATCCAGCAATATTGTATCTAGCAACACATTATTTTCAACAGTTTATGTTCCATTATTTTTGGATTTTCTAGATTCTTAATTATGTTATCTGCAATAATGACAATTGTATTTCTTTCTTTCCAATATTTATATATGTAGATTTATTGGGGTACAATTAACATACAAAGAATTCACAGATTTAAATGTGCAATTTGATTAATTCTGACATATGTATATACTTATAAAACTATCATCACGATAAATAATGAACATATCAACCAGTCCACAAAATTTCTTCATGTGTTTTTGTAATCACTCCCTCAAGAATCTCACACCAACACCCTTCCCATTCCTAGGCAACAGTTATTCTGCTTTATGTCACTATAGTTTGTGTTTTCTAGAATTTCATATAAATGAGTCACACTGTATATATTACAGTTCTGGCTTATTTCACTCAGCACAATTATTTTGAGATTCATCCATGTTATTACATGTATCAATAGTTCATTCTTTTTCATTGCTGAGATGTATTCCATATATATGGAACATATATATATATATATATATATATATATATATATATATATATATCACAATTTGTTTATCCATTTGTGGATAGCTGGGTTGTTTTCAGATTTTGGCTTTCACAAATAAAGGTGCTATGAACATTTTGTGTACAGATATTTGTGTGGCTATATTCTTTTTTTCTTGCCTTATTTAACTAAATATTAAGTTAAATGGCTAGGTGATATGGTTGTTATATGTTTAGTGTTTTAAAAAACCACCATACTATTTTCCTCGGTAATTATACCATCTTACATTGTGTATTCACTGTCTGTTCATACAGTGTTCCATAAGTTTTAATTAAGCCAAGTCAGTTGATAGTGTTCTTCAAGTCTTTTACATATTTACTGAATTTCCATGTACTTCTATCAATTTTTAAGAGAGGTTTGTTGAAATCTCCAAATATTTGTAATTTTTTCCATTTCTCCTTTCAGTTCTATGCATTTTTGCTTCAAACATTTTGAACCTCTGAAAAATCTTGATTATCTATTTTATCTAATATTAATATAACCTCTGCAATGTTCTTTTGTTAGTATTCGCATACTATATATTTAAAGGGTCTTTTCTGAAGGCAGTAAACACTTGGGTCTTTTGGGGGGGTTGCTATTTGTTTTAATTTAATCAATTTGTCAACCTCTGCCTTTTAATTGTATTAGATCACTGACATTTTATGTAACCAATGATATGGCTGGATTTAAATCTACCATCTTCTCTTTGTTTTCTACTTATTCCATGTGTTGTTTCCTTTTACTTCTATTTCTGCCTCTATTTAGATTGAGTAAATTTATGACTCCTATATATCTCCTTTTTTTTTTTTTTTGGATTATGAGCTGTAACTCTTTGTTGTGTTATTATGGCAAATGGCTTAAGGTTAATAGTGTACCTCTTTAAGTTATCACAGTCCACCTTCAAGTAATATTACATCACTTCACAAAGTATAGACCTTTACAACAGTATGCTTCGCTTCCCCTTTTCCAGAGTTTATACTATCTATTCTTGGCATACATTTTATTTCTTCATATGTTAAAATATCCCAAGACATTATTATTTTTGCTTTAAATAGTTCATTATCTTAAAAATAGATTTTTTTTAAACTAAGAAAAATAATCTTTTATATTTATCTATATATTCACAAATTCGATGGTCCTCATTCATTTGTGTAGATGCATATTTTTACCTGGCATCATTTTCCTTCTGCCTAAAGTATTTCATTACCATTTGCAATAGTGGAGATCTGCTTGCAACCAATTTTTTCAGCTCTTCTGTCCTTAAAATTCCTTATTTTAGCTATTTTTGAAAGATACTGTCCCTTTTATAGGATAAGGATACAAAATTTGAGATTGTGTTTTCCTTTCAGTATTTTAAAGGTGCTGTTGCACTCTCTTATGGTTGAATTATTTCCAACAAGCATTATACCGTCATTTTTATCTTTGTCCCTCTCGATATAATATCTTGTTTCTCTTGTTAATTTTCAGATTTTCCTTATTACTTATTGTAAGCAATTTGATTATGATAATCCATAGTGTGGTTTTCTTGTTTCCTGTGCTTGGGATTGTTGAGATTCTTAAAACTATGAGTTTATAATTTCCATAAAATTTGGTAACTCTGTCGTTAACATTTTCTCTATTTCCTCCCTCCATACTTATTTAGGGTCTCTAGTTATACCAAGGCTTATTGAAGATGTCCCAAAGATCCTGATGTTCTTTCTTTGTTTTCTTTTCTTTTTTTAAAATATAGTCTGTATCATTTAATTTAGCTTTGGTTACTATTCTTCAAGTTTACTAACCTTTCTTCTACAGTGTCTTAGCAGTATTTAATCTCATCCAATGCATTTCTCATCTCAGGAATTTTATTTTCCACATCTATAAGTTTGATTTCGTTCTTTATATATATATATTTATATCTCTTAATTGCACACAATCTTTCCTTTTTCATGGAATACATGGAATATTATTATAAAAAATCTTTCAGTGCACACATCTACTAAGTATCATACATGTCTTTTTTACATCTGTTTCTATTGATTGATTTTTCACCACATTCTAAACCATATTTTCCTGCTTCTTTCCTCGTAATTTTTGATTGGATGACAAACATTGTGAGTTTTCACATAGTGCTAGATAGAAACGTTTGTATTTCTATAAATGTCCCTGGGCTTTGTTCTGAAAAAAGCTAAATTGTTTCGTAACTAGTTTGATTTTTTTAAGGCTAGCTTTTAAGCTTTGTTAGGCAGGACCAGACAATTTTTATTTAGGGCTTCCCTCCCCCATCAGTAAGGTGAAACCAATCTGATTATTCTATCTGTATCCTACTAGTAGGAACAGAAACTATCCCCAGATCTTTGTCAACTCCAAGGATATGCTCTCTCTGCCCTGGCTGGCCTCAGGCAGTTTCTTATACACATATGTTCCTTGGTTCTCCACTGAATATTCAAAGGCCCATTATTGATTTCTAGAGTTCTCTGTGCAGCTCTATACTCTCCTTGTAAACTTAACCTTGGCCTCCCTGGCCTCCCAGTTCTATCCCCTCAACTCAGGTAGACTGCTGTGATCCACCAGGGTTTTCCCTTTCAGCATTCTCAAGGTCATAAACTATGGCAATTGTGGGACTCACCTTGTTTGTTTCTCTGTTCTCAGAGATCACTATCTACCAATGCCCAATAATTATTTTCTGAAAACTATTGTTTGATCAATTTTGCTAGAAGCAGAATTCTAATTCTTTTATTTTTATTCCCTTTTCCTGTGTCATTTCACTGCTAAGTGAGAATACAGTATTAGATTCAGTTCATTATTGAGGCTTAAGAGCAGACATTGTAGTCTTGTTCCTATTCTCTAAGGGAAAGCTTAAGATATTTCGCTATTATGATTTTTTGTATAATTCTGTGATGCTCTTTTTCAGTTTAAGGTAGTTTCTTCTGTTCTTAGTTTCATCATGAATGGATTTTAACTTTTCTCAAATACTTTTTCTGTGTCTATTGAGATGATAATATAGTTTTTACTCTTTCATTCTGTTAGTGTGGTGAATTAGATTGACTGATTGTTCACTATTAAAATGATTGTACATCCCTGGAATATATCCAACTTGGTCTTGATACAGCATTCTCCCATATTTAATTGGTTTTGATTGCTAATGTTGTATTTAAATATTTTTTACAGCTAAACTAATAAGAGAGAATGATCTGTAATTTTCTTTTCTTATAATGTCCTGGTCAGGTTTTGGGGGTCAAGATTTTGCTAGCCCTGGAAAATAAATTTTTCTGTTCTCTGAAAGAGCTTTCATATTAGCGCAATATCTTCCTTACATATATTGTAGAATTTACCAATGAAACCATCTGGGCCTATAATTTCTTTGGAAAGGTTTTCAAATACAGATGCAATTACTTCAGTAGCTATGAAAACTCCATATTTTCTATTTCATATTGTTTCCACTTGGGGTTAGTTTATTTTTGATCTAAGAATTTATTTCTCTAAGTTTTTATATTTATGGCATAGTTTTTTTTTATTTTCTCACATAACATGAGAAATTTAATGTTTTTATTACCCATAAGATCTGTGGTGATATTCACCTTTTCTAAAATTTCTGATACTGGTAATTTGTATTCCTTTTAATTTTTTGATAGATAATTTTACCAGATTAATTTCATTAGTATTTTCTAAGAAGAAACATTTGGCTATGTTGGTTGTCTCTGTTTTCTATTTACCTTCCAGTCATTAATTTCTACTCTCATATTTATGATTTTTTATTTCTACATTGTATTTAATACACTTTTACTTTTCTGACTTCTTGAGATGGAATCTTAGAGATTAATTTTAAGCCTAAAACAATCTAATGGCCATCATGATGCCCTGCTCAAACCCTCTTGTATCCCCCAGTGCTGTGCACTCTTCTCCCTTTTTCTATGTTTTTTGTTGTTATTAGTGTGTAGCTACAACCTTCTCCAGAGAATTACCATCAGGTACCGAAATTACCTCACCCATACGGAGATTTCTATGTGCCTGGGGGTTCAAGTCTCCCTTGTATGGCATGTAGATTTCCTCAGCTATCTTGTACCATGCCTCCGAATCACCCAGTTTCTAACTTGTAGTTGAGACCTTTCTCAGAGAATTGCCTTTGGATTTCTTGAGCAGCCTTGATTATTTAGAGAGTTTGAAGGGCCTAGGAATTTACATCTTCCTGGAACAGACCACAGTTACAAACTGATTCAGAGTCTGAAAAGCTGGCTCTCTTGCTCCTAGAAAAGACTCACACTGAGGTGAACAGGATCAGACAGGATGAGTCTTTAGATGAAATCACATATTTCTTGGGTTTTTGCATTTTATCAACCTGATTTCTCCACTCCCTCATCAGTTTCTCTGGAGCATTCCCCAATAAATTCCCTGTTTATTTAGGGAGTTCTTCTGGGAGAAACAAACTTAAGACATACTATACATTCTACTATAAATACTGCTTTAACTGGATAAAACTAATTTGAAATGTATCTTATTTTCCTTACCACTTCGCTGAAAATATTTTCTAATTTCATTATAATTACATCTTTACCTTGGATTATTTAGAAGTATCTTGCTTATATTTCCAAATAGCTAAGAATTCTCATGTTATCTCTTTGCCATTGATCTATTATTTCCACTATGATCAGAGAAAATACTCTGTATGATTTTATTCTTCTGGAATTTGTTGAGATTTTGGTATATATTCCATATGTACTCTTTTACAGTTTTGAGTGCAATATCATGTGTGTTGTGAATGAGTGTTTAAGAGCACATATACTTGTTAACCATGATATTCAAATCTTCTATATTACTGATTCTTTGTCTGCTTGTATGAGTTACTGAAAAACTTGTGTTCAAAATCTTTTATGATGCTTGAGTATTTACTCAAATCTGTCCATTTTTTCTATATAATTTGAGGGGAGGACAGTATTGGATGCATTAAAATTTATAATTTCAATATAAATAATCTATCCTGATAGATCCCTTTATCATTGTGAAATGTGTTATTGATCATAAAGTCTTTGATGATAATTTACACTGAATTTTTCATTAGTTTTTACATCGAATATATTTTTCCATTCTTTTGCTTTAAACTTTCACAAATCCTTGTATTTAAGATGTTTCTCTTACAAAGAGCATGAATTATGATTTGTTTTTAAATTCATTCTAGAAATCTTTACTGGAGAGAAAAGTGCCATAATGTGGACACCTCTCCAGGTTATCGAATTCCAACATTTCATTATCTTTGAGCTTTTATGTAAGCCTGTAAATTTGTAGACATGCAAATTATGTCTGGTTTGTGGAGATTCAATTGCCTTCCCTCCCATCTGACGGAAAAAAGTTTTGTCAGTGTATACATATTCATTTCATTATTTCTGATTTATAAATATGCCTGTTCTTAGGGATTCTCTTTTAAACTGATTATAACATATGCCAGGTTTACTCATGAGTATGAGTTAAACTCCTTAATAAGTGTTAATTTCTGTATAAGAATCATGAATTAACTTGTTATGAAAATTATCTATCATGATCTTCAAATGAAATTATTTAGAATATTTGCATTTAATGCAATTTTTGCTGAAGTTTAAATCTAACACCTTAAGATGTTTTCTAGTTATCCCTTCACTTCCCTTTCTTTTTGATTAATCAGCTATTTTCATCACTTTTTAAGCTCTCATTCACGAGTTAATTATGCATTCATTTTTTTCTTTGTGAATACCTATAGACATTATAACTTTCCTTAGTGAGTATCTGTAGACATTACAACATGCATTCTATTTCAATCTCTCCCCTGACAATGCCAGTGTTTAGACAACTTTATCTCCCTTAAGTTCCTCCCACCTTGTATATATTATAGTCCTCTATTTAAATTCTACATACATTTAAAACTCTGAAGCAATAATTACTGGTGTTTTGTGAAACATCCATTTGGATTTCTCCATATGTTTATCTTTTTTTATACATCATCATTTATTTCTGTATCCCTATGTTTTCATAAGTAATCATTTTGCTTCTGCCTGAAGAACTCTCTTTAGTATTTCTTAGTGCCTGTTTGTTGAAAAGAATTTTCTAAATTGTTGTTAGTCCAGATAAGTCTTTACTTTACTTTGTCTTTATTCTTGAAGGGTATTTTTACTGGATATAGAATTGTATGTTGATGATTTTTCTCAGTACTTTAAAGATATCATTTCACTCTTATTTTTTCCTTTATTTCTGTTGGAAAATCAGTTCTCTGTCTGATTGTTTATGCTTTGATAATAGTATGCTTTCACCCTGGCTGCTTTGAAGATTTGTGAATGATTTATACAAGTATGATAGTCTATATTTATCCTAAATGGGTTTTAAAGAAATTTCTTGAATTTGTGGCTTAATAACTATATTCATAGAATTCTGCAGAACAAATAGGATGTATGTATATGTGCATGTGTGCGTGCACCCACGTGGGTGTATGTGTGTGTGTGTGTGTGTGTGTGTGTGTGTGTGTGATGGATTTGGCTCATGTAGTGATTTGGAGGCTGAGAAGTCCAAGTATTTGTAGTTGGCAAACTGAGACCCAGGACAAACAATGTATAGTTCCACTCTGAGTCCAAAGGCCCAAGAACTAGGAGAACTGGTGGTATAAGTTCTAGTCTGAAAGCTGGAAGATCCAAGACCCAAGAAGAACCAATGTTTCAGTCTCAGTCCAAAAGCCAAAAAAGACCAATGTTCTAGCTCAAGCAGTCAGGCAGAAGATCCCCCTAACTAAGACTTTCTGTTCTATTCAGGCCTTCGATTGATTAGATGAGGCCCACCTACATTAGGGAGGCAATCTGCTTTACTCAGTCTACTGACTCAAATGTTAATAACACACAGGAACAACCTCACAGACACACATCAAGAATAAAATTTGACCTAAATTTCTGGGCACTCTGACCCAGTCAAATTGACACATAAGATTAACCATAGCAATATCTATTGACAATTTTGGAAAATACACATCACTATTTATTCAAATACTTATGCTGCCCATTCTCTTTCCTCTCCTTCTGAGAACTCCCAAGATACCAATGTTTTATCTTTTTATCATGTCCCATAAGCTCTTTTTTATGTTTTCCATCCTTTTTACTCTGTGCTTCAATATAGCTATTTCCTACTGACATATTATCCAGTTCACTAATCTTCTCTTCTGCTATGTTTAATTTGCTATTAAATACATGGATGAAATTCTTAATTAAAGCTATCCAGTTTTGTTTCAGTTCTAGAATGCTCAATATATTCTACTTTATATATTTCAGTTTCTTGGTGACTTTTTTCAATTTTGTCATACATTTTCTTGGATATTTTAATCTCAGTTATTTTATTGTTTTTAAGAATTACTTATTTATTTGAGAGACAGAGAGAGCAGGGGGGAGGGGCAGAGTGAGAGGGAGAGAGAGTCCTAAGCAGACTCTACGTTGAGCATGAAGCACAATGCAGGGCTTGATCTCACGACCCTAAGATCACAACCTGAGCCAAAAGCAAGAGTCGGATGCTTAACTGACTGTGCCACCCAGGCACCCCTAATCTCAGTTATTTTACCATCCATGTATGATTACTCCAATATTTGGATTAGCTGGTAGACTATTTTTCTTTTTTTATATATTTTTTATCATTTGCCCTTCTTTGGGAATTCTTGATAATTTTATTTTTTATTGTATGCCAGTCCTGAATATAAAAAAAATGAAAGATTAACTGAGGCTCTGGCTGATGTAATATCTCTTCAGAAAAACAAAACAAACAAAATATATATCTTTACTTCATGGCAAGCAGTCTGAGTAAGAAAAGATGGCTACTCAGTTTAGGACTGAGCTGGTTTGAAGTTGTTTTTTAGTCCTTTGTGAGAGCTGGTATATTTTCGGTTTACCCTTCCTCTTAGGTTGTGATAGTTCCTGGTTCCAAAATGTATATCTTGAGTATTTTCCAGGACATCTGCTCTTTGGTACTACTTGATTTCCAATATTTGTCTCACCGGCCTCTAAGACTGTCAAAAATCTGCTCAGTTTCTTATCCATTAAGTGTGTCTTTTTTTTAAACTTCTTGGCCCCTCTGCTATGTATGACATCAATTGGCAAATAATTTTTAAAGGAAAAGGGATAAAGAATGTCAGGCTTATTTCAATTTACTTTCCTTCCTTCTCACCCTGGCCACCTTGCTAGCTCTCTGATGTTGTGGGTCAGATTTTGGGCTTCCCCCTGCCCCCAACTTTACTGGTTGTTCTCAGTGACAAAGTTGTGCCACAGTAAGTTATTTTACCATTATTGGAAATAGAACCACTCCAAACCTCCACTCTCTTTTTCCACACCCACTGTATTTTCTTTTGTATAGGAAAGCACATCCCCTAAGATTTCAATTCTTGCCTCATTTGTCTTTCCTTGAGTCAACAAGCTTAAATTTTAAACCTGAAATATGTCAACAATGAAAATCATAAATGTAAACACCATCTTTTGTGTACTTTTTTTTGAGTGTTAACTTCAACTTTCCAGATCTCAAAAGTGCATTGTTATAGACATAGACCACTTACTAAACAAGAACCTCATTATAATTCTGTTCTTACAGATGTTCTGCTTTCAACTTGAAATCTAACCATAACACAGATGCTCATGTGATTTTCTCAAAACATGGGCAAATACTGTGTAGTAAAAATTATTAGAGGAAGTGAGGGAGAGTATAAATACTATGTTGTATAATCAGGAAATGTCTCAGCTATGGAATGATATAGATATGCACTCAAATCCCGACTTGACCATTTATTACCTATGCGACTTAGGACTTAGTATCTCTACTCCTCAGTTTCCTCTTCTGTAAAATCAGTCCTTTTTATGTAATATGAGGAGTGTGTAAGTTTAAATGAAACGTATAAATATCTAATTCAAAATCTTCTTGACTCAATCAATATTACTCACTCATTCATGTTTTTTTGAAACAATTTCCCATGCTAAGTAAAAGTGTCAAGAAATAAATTAGAATTATGCTAGAATTTTAGGTTTTAATGTTACAAAAGAAAAGATTAAATTAAATACCTATGTATTTTTAAAGGTGAAAATTTTCATATGTAAAACAAAATGAATTATAGCAGAGAGGTTCAAAAGAATTATTTCATAGGAAGGAAAATATTAAATAGCTAAAGTTCTTACTGCAGAGCCTTTGTACTTAAAAGTTAGGTTAATTGCCAAGAGTAAGTAATAAGGTTATAAAACTATATAGAAATTAGAAGTAATCAAAAGTAAACCTTTAAATAGTTATAAGACTTTAAAATATGTTCCATTAAGTAGTGTAAAACCCTGAAAATTTAGGGATAATTGAAGTTGTCTTCCAATTCTTAAGTTGTTTTCAGAGAATCATGGCCAGTTTAGAATTATAAGAGATCTTATTTAAAAGATAAGAATTATCAGATGTAGAAATGTTAAGTAATTTTCCAAGGTTACACACAAAAAAAAGGCTTGAGAAAACCAAAGACTAGAATCTACACTGGATACCTTTTATTTACCTTTTCAGTTGTCTTCTCCATCCTTCTGCATCCTGTGCTGTGGTCTAAGGGGTACCTGGGTGGCTCAGTTGGTTGAGCAGCAGACTTGATTTTAGCTCAGGTCGTGATCTCAGGGTCGTGAGATGAGCTCTGCACTAGGCCTGGAGCCTGCTTGGGATTCACTCTCACCCTCTCCCTTTGCCACTCCCCTCACACTCTCTAAAAAAAAAAAAAATACAGATATACATATAGATAGATAGATATGTAATAATTCTATACATATAATTATTATTATTATTATTTAAAAAGGCTTCTGGTTGACTTCATCCAATGGGTAACACTATCTAGAGATTAGAGGGAAGCAGGAGAGTGAGGTCAGGGTATATAGTCCCCTCGCTGCCTCCCCTGGTGTAATTCTCAGCTGACTCCATTTCTTGTTTAAGGTTATATTTTCTGCGGGTCAGTCTTCACCACATAGCTGTTACAGCTATTGTTACAAATCTTCAAGGTATTGCACTATACCTGTGGTTTACCTGTGGCTCTACCCTTTATTAAGCAAGCATTCCTCAAATTACCCCATGCATGCACCATCTTTTTATTTTTATTTTATTTTTTTCCTGTTTGGACCTTGATGCACACAGAAACCATCTCTTCAACTGGGAGCTTAGAATTTTGTGTTTCATTAGTTCACATTTTCTCCTTCACAATATGGTGATCAGATTATTGCTGCCTCAAAAGCTGTTGATTTATCACACAGATTATATAGAACGACCCAATTCGCAAATATGTTCTAAAGGCCAATCATTCTTGCATAATGTTGCTTATCCCTATTTTTGTTTCTTAAAATGTAGTTTTAAGTATAAAAGTAAATTTACATTTTAAAAAATTTTGGGATAATAACACAGTACCAAACACTTCCAAAATTCAGAGAAATAATAAATCCAGAACAGTTCAATGAAATGTTATCGCCAGTGGATTCATATTAAATTGTTTGTTAGTTTTATTTGTGTTTATTTTTCTATTTGTAATCAAAGTTCCTCAATGCACTGGGGCAAATGTACATAGAAAAATACAAGTTAATAAGCAAGTAATAGAGGAGCACCCGGGCAGCTCAGGTGGTTAAGCATCCCATTCTTGGTCTCGGCTCAGGTCCTGATCTCAGGCTTGTGAGGTCAAGCCCTGCATAGGGTTCTGTGCTGAGCAGGGAGTCTGCTTGAGAGTCTCTCTCCTTCTCCCTCTGCCCCCTCCTGCTCACACACACAGACACACACACAGACACACACACACTCTCTCTCTCTCAACTAAATAAATCTTTAAAAAATAAATAAATGAACAAATAATAGCCACTATGTGCCAACAACATTAATTGGCAGTAGAGAAAATAAGTATAATCACCTACCAGGAGGACCTTCCCCTGTTCTTAATTCCCATCACTTCTTATAAGAAATGTTTTTTTGTTTTTTTTTAAGATTTTATTTATTTATTTGACAGAGAGAGACAGCCAGCGGGAGAGGGAATACAGGCAGGGGGAGTGGGAGAGGAAGAAGCAGGCTCCCAGCGGAGGAGCCTGATGTGGGGTTCGATCCCAGAATGCCGGGATCACACCCTGCGCCGAAGGCAGACGCTTAACAACTGATCCACCCAGGCACCCCTATAAGAAATGTTTTTAAGTCAACTTCTCCCCATTATTTTGTCATGCTCTGGTGGCAATTAAGCTGGTTATAGTATTAGTTTGTCATGATTGTGGCAGTATATTTACCAGTACACTTAAAACAGTATTTTGTTTACTCCCTGTTTTGAAGTTGTCTTTTAGTTCATGAACATACAAGGACTCCTTAGTGGTTTAGAAAAGAGAGCCAGTCTAGCATGGGCTTAGATTTTCTAGGGTCTAATTTAATCCATGATAAAAAAATAATAATTATGTATACTCCAAAACAGTTCGGGAAAAGTTCAGTATCTAATGAAGATGCAAATTATGAGTGATATATGGATTTCAAGTTCAGATATATTGCAAAATGGTTTAGACAATTAATTATAATATTTTTCTTTGTCTTGTCATATCAATAAATTCTCCATGTGTTATTTCACCTTTACCGCTTCTGGGTGTTGAAGCCATAGCTAACATAGCATGTTGTTTTCAGATATCTTTAGACAATTTGCCAACTAGAAAAAAAGTCTAGGATTAAAGTCTTTAAAATTATTTTATCTTAATCCTGGATCACTGGAAAAGATCAATCCATTTGTTTTATTTTATTCAGCACAGTAAGGCAAATTCAATGCTTTTGCTGAGTTCACTATTCTAAAAAGAGGCATGGCTGAAATGGACATGTGTTACTTAGCACAGATTAATCTAATAATCAATCTTAAAGTGGCCAAACTACCTCAAGCTGTGTAGAACAAATGGCCTCAGGCACCTGAGTGGCTCAGTGGGTTAAGCTTCTGCCTTTGGCTCTGTCATGACCCAGGGTCATGGGATGGAGCCCCACATTGGGTTCCCTACTCAGTGGAGAATCTTCTCCCCACTGCTCATGCTCTCTCTCTCAAATAAATGAATAAAAAATCTTTAAAAAAAAAAAAAGAACAAGTGGTCTCATTACCCATCAAAAACTAAGCGTTAATAGGTTGGTTTTCATAAATCTAAAATTTTCACGAGACTTATGTTTAAAATATTTTAATATGACATCAGTGAGAGCACTAAAATAACCACATAAATATATGTGTCATGTGGATAAACTTCACTCTTTTATATTATGAAGCATAGACTCATTGGGCTTTAACAAAGCATTTATGAATTTTGAAAAGCAAGATCCCAATTTATGAAATTTCAATGTAAAAAATTATATCATTTTAAGTGGGAAAAAACTCAAGATCCCAGTTTAACAGAAACTATGATATTTAAAGTATTTTGTATACCATACAATCCAAACCCCTTTCACTTAAGTGTAACTTTTTTAGAACGTCATTCTTTCTTTGAATTATTTTCCAATTGCTCAAAGTATCACTTGCCCCAAAGATTGTATCAGAGCCTTTGAATGACAGGTAATGACCTTTATAGTCTCAAATTAACTGACTACAATGTAGATCATTGAATGATGAATATATATTTTTTTAAGATCTTAGTTATTTGAGTGAGTGAGTGAGAGAGCACAAGCGTGGGGAGGAGCAGAGGTAGAGAGAGAAGCAGACTCCCCACTAAGCAGGGAGCACGACTCGACTAGGGGCTGGATCCCCAGACTCCAAGATCATGACCTGAGCCGAAGGCAGACACTCAACTGACTGAGCCACCCAGCTGCCCCAAATGATGAACAATTCTTATATTTTGGAATTGTATATATTTTGCATATGAGTTTCCTTGGGGCCCCACAGGTAAGACTGACCATCATGTCCCCGTATTCACTGATACCACAAAAACCAGATTATTCAACAATGTTATATGCTTGGTTCCCATTCTTTTAATTACCAAGGAAAGAAATCTACTCAGGTTAGCTAAGGATAAGAAGACTTTATTATAAGCTTACAGGTGACAAAGGTCTAGAACTAGAATGAAATGAGGCAACTCCTGGGACCAGATTCTTTCCCCTTCTCTCTCATGGTCTAAAGATCTTCTTTTGAGTTTCTACTTGTCTTTGTACGTCTTTTCTGCTCTTCTCCCACTTGATTTACTGCCAATTCACTTACTCTGCTTACTCATACTTTACGGTAGTTCAAATATTTAACTTGAAGATTTGTTTATTCAATTTATTCAATCTGAAAAGCAAATATTTACCAGGCACAGACTATGTTCTAGGTATAGATGACTTCATTCTGCCATAGCCTCAACTCTGTCTCATGTTCTGTCAGTTTCTTTCCACCTATTATGCCTTTTCTATAAGCCTATTACATGCCTCTTTATCTTTCAAATTTTAGCTCTTCAAAAAGAAAACTGCTCTCTACTACAGAAGTTGTCAATTATGGCTCAAAAGTTCATTTTAAGCATTCAGATCTGTTTGGTTTCAAGCACATACAAAACAATGTAGTGCTTGAAACCCTCACAGATCTTTAAATAATTGAATTAACTCTGGACATTTAAAACGTGCGAAAATTTTACTGAAAGAAAAAATATATATATTAATGTCTGTCATCTCTTGCAAAAAGAAAAAAAAAAGAATAAAACAGCGGTTCTCACAATTCCAGGCTTTTTTTTTTTTTTTCATGGTTACAATTACTTGAACAGATTAGCCCTAGTCCCCCAGACAGTGTTAATGCTGTCCAGGTTGTGACCACTCCCGACTGTGTCCCACACCATGCTGAGATTTCTTTTGCTTTTTATCTAAGTCTTTATGCACTGACTTATTTTAGAGGAGTGCCTCTAAGCAGCAGCAAATGGATGACAGTATGTGTCACTGGACCCTTTCAGTCTTCTGCAGTACTGCCTGACCTCTGGGAGCTCTCCAGTTTGCCTTTCCTGGTCTATCTCATTTTAGCACACCGAGTACCTTCTAGCACAGTGGCCAACCTGTTATTGGGCTTCCCTAGAATAAAGCACAATCTGCTGATCCTCAAAGTCAGGGCATCTTTAAAACAGAAAATATAGCCACCTAATTAACAGAAGCTACAGGTGAAGCAAGTGCCCTCACAAGAGGATGAGGATAGGCAGGCCAGTATAGAAAACTTTAATTTAGTATCATGAAAACACACTTGAATAGGTTTAAAAACAAACTAAAAAAAAATCCATCAGAAGAAGATTCAACACCTTACACCAGTAACATGGTTTAGAAGTCACACAACACTTTTCAGCGTGATAATCCTGAAGCCTAAAGGGTGAAGCTATCCAACAGGATCCTCAGAAGGGGGTCACAAGGAGTAGAAAGGTTGGTGGTATGGAGCCCCCAAGCTCTCATCATATTTTGAGAGCTGCCAAACAAAACTCCCCCAAAATGTTTCTTCCTGGAAAATTGATTTTACAGTCTCTGCTTCTAATCTTCTAAAGCAGGGTTGGTAAACTACAACCCATGGCCCAAATCTGGCCTGCCGTCCGCTTCTGTAAACAAAGTTTTGTTGGAACATAGCTCCATCCATTTGTTTAGTACTGTCCAAGGCTGCTTTCGTACAACATGGTCAGAGTTGAGTAACTGTGACAGAGACTGTCTGGCCCACAGAGTCTAAGATTTTTGCTATTTGACACTTCACAGAAAAAGTTCGTCTATTCCTGTTCTAAAGAAAGACATAGACAGGTAGGTTCCTAAAATATATCACAACGTTGCCCTTATAATGCAAGTTCTCCTCTGCCTAAGGTAAATTCAGCTTGAGCTCCATGTAACTCCCTGATTTTGACCTTGGTGGAAATGAAGACTACAGCATAATATCATCAATGACACTGATTCACATCAAAATCTGTTAGCAAACAATTGACTCTGCCTTTCTTTAACCGAAACCCCCAACGTTTATTTTCTGCTAATCACAGTCCTCACATAAGCATTTGAATCAAAATAAAGACCTCTAACAGCTACATACCTCATTCTCTGAACAACTTAAATACCATTAAAAACAGCGTTTGCTTTTACACTTGTTTTGATCATGGCAAAATTGACCTATCAAGAATCTCACATTGGAAAAAAAATGAGATTTTCTTTTATACCTTCACAGATCACATCACCAACATTTGTAATTCACTATAAATAGTATTTCCTTCAGAAATTATTGCCTTTTTAAATAATGTCTGCTATGATATTTCTTGTCTCAATGATCTCCACTATGCCTTTCTCAATTTTTCCCGGTGAATACATATTACGACACAGACATTTTGCCTAGTTAGGTTGTTCTAGTATTGACGGAATACATAGTTCAATTCATGCTGGTGTAGGCTTTTAATACATATTCTGTTAGAAACACCTCCAATGATTATCCCTCCAATTATATAATTCTCTTCTTTCCTTAACCTCGGGAAAAAATAATTACTTAAAATGAAAATGGGAATAAAACCTCTCCCTTTATTTCAGCAATAATCAGCTAGATAGTGTATTGGAAAGTTACCCCCTGCATACAAACAGCAAAGTGTGAAATATTGCATAATTAACTAGAAATGTATAATACAAACATAGAACTATAAAATTCTTCTTTAAAAAAACTTAATAGAAGTGAATAAATGGAGATACAATGGTTATTTTTATGTGTCAACTTGACTGAGCCTTGGGGTGCACAGATAGTTGGCCAAACATTGTTCTGTGTGTTTTTGTGAGATTGTTTTTGGATGAGATTAATTTTGAAATAGACTGAGGGAAGCAGATTGCCTCCTTAATGTAGATGGGACTCATCCAATCAGTTGAAGGGCTGGATAGAACGAAAACGCTGATAATGATCTCCCAAGTAAGAGAGAGTTCTTCCTGACTGATGGACTTGAACTAAAATAATGGCACTTTCTGGTCTCCAGTCTTCAGACAGGGGCTACACCACTGGCTTTCCTGGTTTTCAGGCCTCTGGACTTTGACTGGAACTAAACCATCAGGTCTCCACAGTCTTCAGCTTGCTGACTCACCCTGCAGATCTTGGGACGTGCCTACCTCATAATCATATATAATAATATATAAATACACATTCCTATTGATTCTGTTTCTCTGGAGAGCTCTGACTCATACAGGGGAGAAATACTATGTTCCAGTTTATAGTCGGGGTCCAGTCATTTAAAAAAAAAAAGGAATCAATACTATTAGAATAGGGAGGTATAAAGTTCTTAATGAGGTGACTGAAAAGGTAAAAAGGGAACACTACAGAATCACAGAGACTGCAACTGCATAAGCAGTTACCACCCCCAGGGCTGAAGAAACAAAGCGAAGATGCTGGATTTATTAATACTGTGAAGCTTGAAGAGAGGGTTTCACAAAGATGAAACGCAGACTTCTGAGGAAGAGGCATTGGCAGTTGGTGCTGGGCTCTCTGAGGGGATAGACAGAAGCTGATTCCGTGAGGGTCAGGGATTCTGCCAAGTGGATACGGTCACTGCTACAAGAAGGAGTGACTACTACCCAAGGGGACAGGTGTTGCTAGGGAGATGCTGACAGGAACAGAAGTCTACCTGGAGCCTGCATGAAGCAGATGAGAAAGAACAAGTTCCTTCACCCTCTTCTTGCCTCGCAGCCTCCCTCCAGCACTCCCTGTTGGCAGATCCTGACACAGAGCTGCCGGCAATGAGGCAATGGGGCTGCCAGAGCCTCAGCTCCAGCATCCCAAGGCCGAATGTAGAAGAGTGGGGTTGGGACTGCGAGATAAGAAACAGCATAGTAAATGGTACAACGGACGTCCATTTTCCCCATGTATATTTATAGATGTAAATAGATCGAGGTGGTAGAATGATGGTAATTTAAACTATTTTAATTGTCTACTCAGCATCTAACCTTAGAAGTCCAATAGAATTCACCAAGTGAACACGTGCAAAAAACACATTTTTATGCCTCCTGCCCTGTCCTATCTGCTCAGCACCCCTTCATCATCAGCTTCCCCCTCCTCATTTTTTCCAAGAATACATCTAACTACTCATGCCAAAATTTTACACTTTTCTCTATCTCCAGCTTTATCTTTAATCCACCCATTTCTAACCTCATCCAAAGCTACCTGGGTGCAAGCCCCCAGCATGTCTTGGACAATGACATACCTTTCCCCTTTAGTTTCCCTGCTTACACCATCGCTCACCCTCCAAACTGCCCATTTGTCACAAAATAGCTATAATGGCTATTTAAGGGGCGCCTGGGTTTCTCAGTCAGTTGAGCATCCGACTCTTGATTTTGGCTCAAGTCATGATCTCAGGTTATGAGATCAAGCCCCAGTTCATGCTCCACCCTCAGTGGGAAATCTGTTTGAAGATTCTCTCTCTCCCTCTCCCTGTGGCCCTCCCCCCACTCACACACACTCTTTCTTGCTCTCATCTCTCTCTCTCTCTCTCTCAAATAAATAAATCTTTAAAAAAAATTTTAAAGATAAACATAAATAAAAATAAAAATAACAACTAGTGTCATTCTCTGGCTTAAAAATTTCTAAAAGTTTGTCTGGGTTTCCCCAGAAGCAGAACTTCCTTCACCAGAAGCAGATAAGGATTGAAATACAAAGAGTTTATGTGACAGGTGGTCCCCAAAAATACCAGTAGGAGACTGGGGATGTAAGATAGAAAAAGGGAGGAAGTCATAAACAGTGCATTACCAAGCAAGCTACCACTATAAGCAAGTGGGCATGAATCCCACAGGGAATTCCAAAAGCCAGTGCAGAACATGTCCTTCAAGTTATCCCACTGCATGGCCAAAGAATCCAGTTCTTGTTACTCATTTTTTGAGGCTGTTCCTTTAAGGGGTGGTGCATGGGGACTGTAGGCATTAATTCTCCAGCATTTCTGGTTTGCTGTTCTTTCAGGTGGAGCAGGGTACTGTTCTTTCAGGTGGAGACAGTGAGTGAACAAGCACTCAGGCAAAGAGCCATAGACATTGGTGACTGGAAGTCTGTCTTGAGTGTCTAGATATGTTAGTGCCAAGAGATTAGATATGGGACACTGAGAGCTAAGGGAGAGGACAACTTTTACATCACTCTGATCCATTCATCTCTTACTCAGCCTCAAGAAAATGGCTTGTTATATGCTTTATATACATATATATAGACATATAACAGCAGCAGTCCATTCCTATAATTGATTCCAAGGCTAAAACTGATATATTATAATTTCCTTCCTCTATCACATCTTCTATATTCCCTTTAACCTTGGTCAGCATTTCTGTTGGTCTAAGTCAGATACCTTCAGCCTCAAACACTATTAATATTTTGGAATAGATAATTCTTTGCTATGGGGGATGTCTTGTGCACTATAGGATATTAAGCCCAGGCCTCAACTTACTAATGCCAGTAGCACACCTTTTCCAAAGTTGTGATCACAAAAATGTCTCCAGATATTGCCAAATATTCCTGGAGCAGGAGTTAGGGGGACTACCCCCCATACTTATTAAGAATCACTGGGTGAACAGCCTACTGGGTCATCATTACTGTCTACTCTTAGGGGCCTGAACCTCTGGTTACTGTTAGGCTAGTGCTGTTGCAACTGCCAAATGATGGCCATTACTGGGCATAAACGAAATAAGACCCAGTGAATCCCCTGAATGTCAGGCATAACCATATCTGCCTCCATTATATAACAGCAGCCCTATCTCTTCATGAAAATCAGACTCAATTCTTCTTGCTAGTAGAGTAATTCCTTTCTTTATCAGCAGGTCTACTGGTACGAGGCATCTGTGAATTACCAGGGGGCCCCCAGAATTTAGGTTTAGTGGAACCTGATCTGTGTCTCCTGGTGGAAGTCCCCATCATCCCATGCCTAGAACCAAGAACCCTGGTCCAAAACAACCTAAAGTTGTGGAATTGAAAAAAGTACAAGGTGACAATGGAGATAGTTCGCTCTTACTTCAACCTCTCTCTTCCCAGACCTAATTATTCTACTTGTTGGGACACAACACCATATAATAGCATTGTCTCAAAAAACATACTGCAACTTGAAAGAGAATGCCCAAACTCCACAGTTTGGCATTCTAGATATACCTTTCATAGGCAATCTATATTAGTTTCCTATAACCGCATAACAAGTTACCACAAATTTAATGGCTGCAAACAATTCCTATTCATTAGCTCATGGTTCTGTAGGTTAGAAGATCAGCACAGCTTGGCTGGGTTCAGGGTATCACAAGACTGAAATCAAAGTGTTGGCTGGGCTGAGTTCTTATCTGGAGGCTCTGGGGGAGAAATCCACTGCCAGGCTCATTCAGGTTATTGGCAGAATTTAGTTCCTTGTGATTTTAGGACTAAAATCCCTGTTTCCTTGCTGAATGTTATCTGGGTGCCACATTCAGCTTGTCAACAATGTTCACATTCCTTGCCAAGTGGCAGGAGCAGTACATCAAATCATTCTGGCACTTTGCATCTCTGACCTCCCCTTCTGTCACCAGACAGAGAAAACTGTCTGCCTTTAAGGCTCATGTGATTAGCTCCACTCAGATAATCACCCTATCTTAAGATCGACTGATTTGGGATATTAATTACATATACAAAATACTTTACAGCAAAACCTAGATTAGTGTTTGATTGCATAACTGGGAGAATGTGTATATATACCAAAAGTTTAGAATATTGGAGATCCATCTTAGAATTCTATTCCAATATACTATCAGTCTATCAGCTTCAACATGATATGGTATAAGGCGGGAGCAGTGGGTACTATGGCCATATGCCTATTGTCACACCTCCTTCAAAAAAAAGTTGATTGGTTGGTCCAAGAATGTATTATGCTGGATTCTCATCTTGATAAATCAAAGACTTTATGAACTCCTGAATAATAGTCCTAGTTGAGTCACTATTGGCATGAAAGGTAATCTCATACTTATAATATGTATCCATCTAAATAATGATGACTTGATGGCTCACTATGGGTAGACATGGTCTGATATAAACAGTTTGTGCCAATTTCTTGTTAATCTGGAAGAATGGGGTCTCAAGAGTTTTTCTCTGAGGCTGGTTATATGTTCAACAGCAACGGTAGTTAGATCAGGCTTGGCCACATGCATATGCTCCATCTTTGTTCCCAAGCAATGGAGTGATTAAGGGCAGAAGCTGGCTGAACTCAGGGGATGAATACCCTACTACCAACTATTCAGTATGGTAGAATTTCCTGGCAGTCATTAACGTGAGACAAAAACATCTCCATATTTTGTGGTCATTCCTACAGACCCATCCATATACTTCTTTCCCAGACCTCATATGACTGGATCTTTAAGGCTTTCCCCTTTGGGTTTCTGACCATTCAACCAAACTATGTTCAACTGGTTAGCAATCTGTGTATATCCTCAATTTTAACCACTTCTCTTTTCCTTCTAAATTGATAACTAGGTATCCTGCTCAATGTTCTAGCAACTGAGAGGGTGTCCACCTTAGCACTGTCTTTTAGGACCACCACTACCTGGAGCTACAGTAATCCATTTGAAGCTTTCACCATCATTATAAGCCAATCCATCTTTTTTTCAAAACAGCTTTTTTTTTTTTTTGAGATATAAAGCATGCACCATACAATTCACCTATTTAAAGTGTACAATGCAATGGCTTTTAGTATATTCTCAAAGCTGTTCATTTATCATCACAATCCATTTTCGAACATTTAATTACCCCAAAAAGAAAGCCCTTATCCATCATCCCCAAAACTTCCAGCTCCTCCAGCCCTAGGCAATCACTAATCTGCTTTCTGTCTCTATAGATTTGCCGACCCTGAACATTTTATATAAATCAAATCATAAAATATGTGGTTTCTGTGACTGGCTTCCTTCACTTAGCATAAAGTTTTAAGGTTTATCTATGTTGTAGGTTGTATCAGTACTTAATTTCTTTTTAAGATTTAATAATATTCCATTTATGGATATACCACATTTTTTTTTCTATTCATCAGTTGCTGGCCTTTGCATTGTTTCCACTTTTTGGCTACAATGAATAATGGTCCTATGAACATTCAGGCACAATTTTTGTGTGGGTCAATACACCTTGGAACCTGGCCAGGTTTTTCCTCCTCCATCTAACAGTCCTAATAAACATCCCATGAAACCCTATATGTAATTCCATTGAGGGATAGTCATTGGTACAACAGATGCCACAGAGCTCTGAGCCATCTGCTTAGAACTGATCCCAAATGCAGCCTGTCTCTTGTAAAGTGGATCGTTGCTCTTCCTGCCAGATCTTATAACTTGCTGGATGGCAACAACTAGTTTACCATGGAAACTCCAGCTGCATAGACATTTGATGTTCTGTTATCAAGGTACTCTCTCTACCAGGGCCTAATACCACAGCATGAAATGTTCTTTGAACAGTGAAGATTTATCTTCTGCAAAATGTATGACCTTGCTCCAGAACCCAAAGAGTCTGCTTGTTGACTCTTCTACTGGGGCTTGCCTGAAACAACATATTGCCATTAGTCTCCACAGATACTTCTAGAACTCTGAAATTTGCCAGATCACATGGACCAAGCAACAAGACTACTTGCACCACAATCTGAACTCACCACAAAGTTGTCTCGAGCTATCGATCCTACTCAAATCTTGTGTCCTTCTAAGTAGCCTGATAAATGGATCAGAGAAATACTTCTATGTGTTACTCCAGCAGTGTCTGCTACAGTTTTCACTGTATTTAAAACTAAAAGCCCGGGGCGCCTGGGTGGCACAGCGGTTAAGCACCTGCCTTCGGCTCAGGGCGTGATCCCGGCGTTCTGGGATCGAGCCCCACATCAGGCTCCTCTGCTATGAGCCTGCTCTTCCTCTCCCACTCCCCCTGCTTGTGTTCCCTCTCTCACTGGCTGTCTCTATCTCTGTCAAATAAACAAATAAAATCTTTAAAAAAAAAACAAAACTAAACTAAAAGCCCAACAATGTGGCATGGCATGCAAATCACCTCATGAGCTGCCCTTTCTCACTGACTTCCACCTGAGCTGTTACCACCCCTCTTTTGCTTACCATGACTTTATTACTGCTTCTAGAACATGCAAAATTTGACCCATCTTCAGGCCTTTACACATTCTGTGCCTCCATCCAGAATGTTCTGCCAATACATCTCCTCAGATTGGCTCCTTCCCAGGAGTCATGTCTCTGTTCAAACACCTCCACATCAGATTCAGAGAGCCCTTCCCCAACTGCCTGTGAAGTAGACTTCCCTTCATTCACTCCTTGCTTTGAATTCTTTTTCATTCTAATTCTATTTCATTTCTTTATAGAAAATATATTTGAAATTATAGCACATATTTATTCACTCACTTATTTATTTTCCTCCATAAGAATGTAAATTATATAGAAGCATGGTACTTGCCTGCCTGGCTCACCGGGATATGCCTTCCACCTAGCACACTTGCTGAATGAGTGAATGAAGAAAATAGATGAGTTGTCATGGATAGTCATTTTATAGAAAGAAAAACTGACATTTTAACTGAATAAATAAATGTATTCTAGCATGTAGGATTAAAAACTTGGGTGGGTATTAGAATAAAGAATCTCAGGTGTGAAGTATTTTCTTTATACAAAAGAGTAAACCTTCAGCACATTTTAATGGAACACAATAATAGGAGTTGAGACCTATAACAAAATCTTGCCTCAGATTTTATGACAAGTAACTATTTGAAGACATTTTTATAAGTGCTCCATTATGTTTAGAACAAAATATTAAGAATGAAAACATTCTTAATTTAAGACATGCAGAGTTTTTGACCTTACTTAACCAGATCTGCATACCCCGCTTATAGCTATTACCTAAAAGTATTCAGGATTTTTGGAGACTAATTAGTCTGAAGGAGTAAATCTTAGAGGTATTAAAAATTATGATTTTCTCATTTGGAAGCTTTATTTGAAAATATATATATCCCTTAATTTGGTTGTTGGGCTCTACCTGAATAGAATGAGATGAATGTACATTGTCAATGGTTTCCCCAAATATCCCCAGATGCTTCCCCTAAGTTTATATACACCAGGTTTATACACAGCAAGGTGAGCATACTAACTCTAGGATGAGAGAAAGATGACTGAACAGAAAGTGTGTACAAAACCTAATTCTGTTTGTTCACAAGCTTAGTATAAGACAACAGTACCAATAGATTTATAGTGTCCAGAACTAGGACGTAAATGACACCATCTATTTTATACTGCTCAGACTCTCCAAATGAACTGTATTCCCATTAAGAGATCTATCAGCCAAATGTAGCCTATATGTAAGATAACTGTCTGGCTAGTGAAAGATTTGGAAACAATGACAGAAGAGGGGTTATGTATCACAAACATTAGGTGTGTGGGAACAGGGTAGCTGTCTTTAGTACTTAAAGAGAGTGCATATATAGAACTAAGAACAATTAATATTTACAGGGAGTTGGATTTTAATTCACTCTACGGAGATTCTTTCTGACAAGTAGAGGTGTCTTAACATGATATGAGGCACATTCCTCCCCACCCCCTTTTATGACATTGAATTTTCTACCTCAATGAAAAGAATGAAAAAACGTATTTAAGAAATTCATTTGGGTCATTTGATACTATAATGGAAGATAAACACCGTATATACATTTGTCCTAACAGAGAATGTACAACATCAGGAGTGAGCCCCCATGTTAACTATGGGTCCGAACATAATGATGTTTCCAGACAGGTTCATCAATTATAACAAAGGTAGCGCTCTGGTGGAGGATGCTGATAATAGCAAAAGGTATGCATGACTGAGAGCAGGAAGTATATGGGAAATCACTGTACCTTCCACTCAATTTTGTTAAGAACCTAAAACGGCCTAAAAAAAAAAAAAAAAAAAAAAAAGCTACTGATTTTTTTTTTTTTTTTAATTCAGTTGGGCCAGAATTAGGAATCAAGATTAGAGTTCATAAAGCCTGAGTCAGAAGGTCTTTGAAACTGGGTGGAGAGAACATGGAAATGAAAACAACCAGGAATACTGATTGGCAGAGAGTAAAGGAGAAGAGGTGGTCCTAGCTAATTTTATTACATTATGGACATGGTAAAGAGATTTGAAATGTGGCTGCAGTATCTCCAGTCCTACAACTTTGGCAATGAGACTTTGTGGCTTCTCAAGTCGAGATATGGAATCTGTTTCCTCCCACCCCATCCCTTGAATCTAGACTTATGACTTCTTTTAATAACTAAAATGTGGAAGAAGCACTGGTGTGTCCATTCTGAGGCTTGACTCTAAGGTGCCTGGCAGCTTCTGTCTTCCCTCTTGAAAGTCCACTGCCATGCTATAAGGAGTTACAGGTTAGCCTGCTGGAGAGACGGCCACGTAGAGCCTGAAGGATGAGACACCACAGGAAAGAGAGAGTTGATGGGGGGAAGCACCAAAGTGCCGGGTAGCAAACCTTCTTGAATCTTTAGGCCCAGCCCAGCTGCCAGATGAATGCAATTGTGTGACTCATCCCATTGACAATATGTAGATTAGAGGAATAGCCCTGCTGATTCTTGCCCAAATTCCTAACCTACAGAATTATGAGAAATGACAAATTATTGTTGTTAGAAGCCCTCAAATTGAGGGATTATTTGTGCTGCTACATCAATGGATACCTGAAACATGAGGTGTTTAAGATCAGCAAATGTTTTCTATTAGACTGAGATTTCCCGTCACTGGTGATACTCAAGATATCCTATGCACCGGATAGGTAAGGTGGAACTAGATGGCCTTTGAGGTTCTTTCGGATATTTAAATACTATAGGAACTTCCTTCCAGGTCCTCTGCTTTTAGGGGAAAAATGAGGTAAAGTGTGTTTTCCCCTATAAATTGTAATGAGGATATTACAGACTGACAGTTTATGTCCCTCAAAATTCATAAGTTGAAGCCCTAACCCTTAATGTATGGTATCTGGAGATGTCTTTTTGAGAGGTAATTAAGGTTAGATTAGGTCATGAAGGTGGGGCCTTAACAATGAGATTAGGGGCCTTATAAGAAGAGGAAAAAATATTCATTCCTGTCTTCCTCTCTCTCTTTCTCTCTCTCTCTCCTCCCCTCTTTTCCCTTTGGTGTGGTACGGTGTGTGTGTGTGTGTGCCCTGAAGAAAGCCATGTAAAACATAGCTACAAGTCAGCTGTGTGTACCACTTGTCCACACCTTCATACCTCTACTTCAGTAATATTATTCCACTCATTTGTAAGAGAGAAGTGTATACTTAGATTCTGAATCCCTGAAAAATAACTCATATTCAAAACTCATATACAGGCTCTAAGCTAAGTAAGAAATGATAATGCAATGATGAACCCAATTGAAGCATACAGATAAAAAGAAAGAAGATGAGATAAAGGGAGAAAACCATTCTGAAATTTTTAATATATTTCCATCTATCAACAATATTGGTGAATAAGATAACACAAAAATTGTATGTCTGTATGTAAAATGGTTTGGAAATTGTGTAAGGATGAAGAAAACCTGGAGGATCTTTTAAAGTCAACATTCCTATAAGATATTACCATTTATATAAGATAAGAAAGAGAATACTTTGTGTGCACAGGGAAGGCAGTATATAAATGTAGAGAGAAATTGCCAGTGTGCTCCAGATAATATCAGAGTAGAAAAAGCACTGGGTTTCCTTTGCCTCTACCACAGATAAGCAAAGAAATAAGAGCACAGTATTAAAGGGAAAGGAATATAAATTAGGCCTGGGGAGGAAAATAATCTGTAGGGGATGGCCACAGAGAAACAAGCCTTTCCTGTTGTGGGTGAGAAGGAAATAGCGTAATAACGGTGTGTAAAGAAACCTAAATTTTTGCTTTGTGATTATAAAGAAATACTATAGAGCAATATTTTTAAAAGCAAGTGAGATTCTCCTATCCTATCCTTCTAACTGGTATTTTGGGACTTTTAATTTCATTTTTCCTTCTTTGCAAGACTTCCATCTTTATATTTTTACAAAAAATTGAGATTTGCAAGAACAACTCAGCAGTGAAGGAAACTAAAATATCTTATGTTTCTATAATTTTGCCTCTTTCGCATTACATAAATACTTAAATGGATTTATACTCGATATAGAATGTTCGTACAGCCACTTTGGAAAACAGTGTGGAGGTCCCTTAAAAAGTTAAAAATTGAGCTACCCTATGATCCAGCAATTGCACTACTGGGTATTTATCCCAAAGATACACATGTAGTGAAGAGAAGGGCCATATGCAACCCAGTGTTCATGGCAGCACTGTCCACAATAGCTAAATTGTGGAAGGAGCCGAGATGCCCTTCAACAGATGACTGGATTAAGAAGATGTGGTCCAGATATACAATGGAATATTACTCAGCCATCAAAAAGAACAATTTCACAATATTTGCAGCAACTTGGATGGGACTGGAGGAGATAATCCTAAGTGAAATAAGTCAAGCAGAGAAAGACAATTATCATATGGTTTCACTCATTTATGGAACATAAGAAGTAGGAAGATCAGTAGGAGAAGAAAGGGAAGGATGAAGGGGGAATAAACAGAAGGGGGAATGAACCATGAGAGACTATGGACTCTGGGAAACAAACTGAGGGCTTCAGAGGGGAGTGGGGTGGGGGATTGGAATAGGCCGGTGATGGGTATTAAGGAGGGCACGTACTACATGGTGCACTAGGTGTTATACGCAAGTAATGAATCATGGAATTTTACATCAAAAACTTGGGATGTACTGTATGGTGACTAACATAATAAAAAATTATTATTAAAAAAAATCAATATAGAATGTTCAAAGTGGCTTTAGTCATGGTAGTTCCACACTGGATACAACCCAATTGCCCATCAAAAGAAGAGTGGATATATACACTGAGGTATAGTCATACAATGGGATGTGACATAAAAATAAAAAAGGATTATCTATTGTATTAGCAAAATACACCCACTTAACGGGTATAGCAAACAAACAACACCAACCAAATACAGGCACAAGAAGAAACATGGTTAAATCTCAAAGATACATCAGGAGGAAAAAAAAAAAAAACAGACACACTAAAGAGTTCATGCTATATAATTCCATTTAGAGAAAGTTCAAGAACAGGTAAAACTAGTTGATGATGCTAGAAGCCAGAAGAGTGGTTACTTCCTGGAGGTGTTGGTATAGATATGATGGGGCACAAAGGAATCTTCTACACCTCAATCTGGGTGGTGGTTTAAATAACGTAAACATGTACAAATAATTGTTAAACTGCATAATTAAGAGGAGTGTACTTTACACACTTTACATATATTATATCTCAACTTAAAAAAGAGGTAGAGATGGAAAATATGTAGAGGCTCTGTGGCCAATGCGCTAATTCTGAAGAGCCCTGGTGTGAGCACTTCAAAAGAAAGACTGTTGTTCCCCAGGGCAGCTGAGCCTGAGAAACAAGAAGAGGTTTGTGTAACTGACAATTGGAAGAACTGTCCTGCATATATTAAGACATCACAGGCAGAGAAAACAAATAGTGGCTTCAATTATGAGCCTGAAATAAAGAGCCACAGGGTGGAGGCTCCAAACTGTGGGCTTTGGCTTGCAATTTATCTGCTTCTCACATGGGCAACTCAACATTGCAACTTCTAACAATGGTAGTGGCGGAGATTTATTTGTTCAACAATGGTGAGTAACTCTTCTAAGAAATTCAAAAGAACAGCTAATAAGAAAATATATGTAAAAAGTAATTACCAGGAAAAAGCAGAATACAAATAAGACAAGGATAAAGGCAATGAAGATAAAGGCAATAAAGGCAGATAATTGCTATGATACACTTTAAATTTGATTCAACTTCTAAGCAGCCAGTGAACAGAGGTAAAGCTAATCAGTTTTTTAATTCTCATTGTCAGGAAAGAAGACAAATATCAGTCTCCCAAAGGAAATAAAAGTTTGTCTGGAATTGAATTTATGTACAAATCATCCACTGATTCCAATAAGATGGTAAAGTAAAAAGATCATTGAATTGAAATGAAAGGACCAGGATTTTGGTCAAGAATTCATCACCCACTGGTTAGGTAATTCTAACCTTTATGAACCTCACCTTCCCTATCTCTAAAATAACGTTAATAATATTAACAGGTACACAAATATGCTTGCCATGTGTCGGGTGCTGAGTTAATTCAATCCTCACTAAAGTCTTATTAATGACGGCCTTTATACCCATTTTACTGATGATGACGTTAGGGTTCAGAGAGGTTAAATGGCTCCAAATCAACATGTAGTAGAATGAAGATAATCAATTCTTCTTTAACTTAATTCGCTAAGTGGTTATACAAATCACATGTGATGCTTGCTTAGTCTTTCTGAGAATACTCTGCAAAGTGAAAAAATAAAATTCACAAATAACTATTTTGTACCCATTTATAGACAAAGCATTTTACTAGACAAATTGGAGTCCACAAAGATGTAAATTATATTCTACCTTGATGTAATGACGGATCACCACTCTCTAAAGGCATTGGCCATGACAGGCCCTCATATAAGAATGTCCTCCCTTGACTCCATCTATTTACATGCTTTTCCAATCATTCTGCTGATCTTTCCCACAGCCTCATTATCTCCCTTCTGATTCTTCAATTCTCACCCCCCAGCCCTCCTTGTTCTACTTGGCATTAATTGACATAATGAAAGCAACTGTAAAATGACAGCAATATAAGCAAAAAGGAGGGTCAATGGAATATAAGGAAACACATTCAGAGCACTTGTGGTGAGGGTAAACTATAATAATTATAATAACTTTAATTAATAAAATGTCTTAAAATGCAACATAGATTACCAATAATTGAATTGAACTAGAGAGGATAATGAGAAACTGAAGACAGTTACACACAACACTTTAAATAATTTTTGTTTCTCTGATGTAATTGGAGAGGGGTCTTCTGGTCACAAAGAGCAATTTTTTTTCAGCTAAGAAATATTACAGCACATTTGTACGTTAATGGGAATAACTGATTAGAAAGAAATTGTTGATGCAAAGGAAATAGAAGTTATTTGACACACAACGTCCCTGAGCAAGCAAGAGGAAATGGGATCCAGTGCATAAATGGAGGGGTTAATCTTTAATAGGTATAGAGACAGGCCATCCATTGTAACAGTGGTGAAAGAAAAATACAAAGGAGCAATACATAATGCGGATTGTCTCCAAAACTGCTATTTCCTCCTTCATCCTTTCTAATATAATTCAAATTATGCTAAAATAGGCCTAGGATCTATGGACCCACTTCAAGGACTAACCTATCATATTTCCTTTTCAATAACAATTGGTTTAGGGGTACGTATATGATCCAATGTCCTTAAAGAAATACCAGAGAGGGGGCGCCTGGGTGGCTCAGTCGTTAAGCGTCTACCTTCGGCTGAGGGCGTGATCCCAGGGTCTTAGGATCGAGCCCCACATCAGGCTCCTCTGGTATGAGCCTGCTTCTTCCTCTCCCACTCCCCCGGCTTGTGTTCCCTCTCTTGCTGGCTGCCTCTATCTCTGTTGAATAAATAAATAAAATCTTAAAAAAAAAAAAAATACCAGAGAGAGTTTACTGAAAACTGTGGGGAACTTTTTTCCTCCTTGATTAAAAAGAAGAGACATTCAAAGGGAAACTCCTGCTATCTATGTTTGGGTGTATTAGGACACGACGTTGGAATTGTTACAGTTATCTTACAATCAAGAGGATCACAGAGAAGCAACCCAGAGCTCTAATATTTTTGAAGTATGGAATTAATTATCCCTGAAACCACATATCTCTGGTTTTCTTTAATGTGGTATTTAAAACCCTGTTTTAAAACCAGTTTTAGTAGTGTATTTTGCTGTTTGCTGGCAACATAACTGGTTCCATGAGCAATGGGTGCGTGTAAATGGACACTGAAAGATCTGATTATAAAAAGACAAGAGCTGGGGTGCCTGGGTGGCTCAGTTGGTTAAGCATCTGCCTTCAGCTCAGGTCATGATCCCAGGGTCCTGGATCTGAGCCCTGCATTGGGCTCCCTGCTCAGCTGGGAGCCTGCTTCTCCCTCTCCCACTGCTGCTCCCCCTGCTTGTGCTCACTTGCTCTCTCTCTCTCTCTCAAATAAAAAAATCTTTAAGATAAAATAAAAAGACAAAAGTATTCTGTCCTAGTGGCTTCTAGGTTATCACTGAAGCAAGATTAGCTTTTACTGACATTCAGTGAATAAAGCGAGAGGGTGTAAGATCTTTGAAAGAAGGGAAATATGAAAGTCCTTCTGATGAGTAGGCAAGTAACTTTACTAGGGAAATAGAAGACTGCTTAGCACTCCTGAGTGCCCAATGAAGATTAGGGACCATAAATTTAAAGTGCAAAACGGCGTGGTTCTGTTGTTTCTTCAGGCATGTTCAGATATTCAGGTACATGCACAGAGTAAGCAGAATGACGAGCTTAATCAGGTTTGACACTTTGCCAGGCAAGTTTTGAAAGCACTAGAGGAAAGCAAAGAAGTCAAGGGCCTCTACAAGGGAGTGATTAAAGTGATTAATCATGGAGGCCAGCATGAGTAAAGAGAAAATTGAGAATAAGATAAGGCAGATGACAGTGAAGAATAGGTTGGGTCAAAGGACTGGATGTTTCAGTGGAAGCAAAAGAATTGTTGGAGAGAAGAAGCTAAAGTGAATTTGAAAGAGAGCATGTAAGTGGTCAGAGTAGGGTACTTATATAAAAGATTTTGAGAGGCTAAGTATTGGACACATCAATAAAATGGAGGGTATAGTTACATGGAATAATAATAGACATAAACTTAGAAAGGGAATGAAGTAGGTACTAAGATATTTGACAACCGAAAGAACCTTGAAAACCTTAGATGACAGGCGAACAAGCAGATCTAGCCTGAAATCAGGCACTCCAAAAGGACTGTCTTTAAAAAGGGAAACAGAGAGGAGAAATGGGCTGCAAGTGGTAATGAGAAATATGCTGACAATTACCCCCCCACCAGGCCCCATGGTAGTGGGATGTGGCAGCAAAACAGGCACAAATTGAGAACGCTGCAGAAAAAAAAGCTAAATTTTATGAACTTCTGTTTCTTTAACTATAGAATGTTGCTAATATTGACTTTCTAGAGTAGTTTGAGGATAAAATGAGATAACATATAAACACAAGAAAGCTGTCAGCATTATAAATAGAACAAAAAATAGTCATATCCTTGTACCTCACATTTTAACGTGCCTACCACAGTCTTAAATAGAGCTCTTTTGGCTATTTGTATTGACTTTTTACTTTGCTCCATGCACTCTTAAGGAGACATTGAAGAGCCAGTGATGAGAAATTTCACCTTTGTGGGATAGCCTTAAAAACCTCAAGTTGAGAATTCATTTGAAAATGGTTCCAGATTAGTAGTGCAGTCGGGCATCCATCAAAAGCACATGCAAATTTTCACTAGGAAAAAGACCCACCTCTAACTCAAGCTTCCAACTGGATTTGAAGATCCAAAAATTATTAATTCATGTAAAAACAAATCACAACATGTGCAAGAAGATAAGACGCCCTGACAAATGGAAATTAGACTAGACACCATAACCTCAAGATCTCAAAACTGGATATTGGAATTATCAGACACAGACTTTAAAATAATTATGCATAATATATGTAAAGAAATGTAATAAAATCTTGAAGATATGAGCACAGAACAAGGAACTTTGACAATACCCATGTTCATCTGTAAAATAACACATGAAAAGGAATGAGATAATATCTAACATACAGATAATTTCAAAGTTATTGACTATTTTTAAATTTGGTGATGGGAAGACGAGTCTTCATTGTACCGCTGTTCTTTATATCTCTCATATTTTTATAAATGTTTGTAAATACACAATAATTAATAAATCCATTAAATAATTTTAGGCCACTCTAAAAAAACATTGCATAGCCATTCAAGAGGATGCAGTTTAAGGAGTTCATGGAAAACATATCACAGACATATTTTTCAGTGAGGAAAACTAGTCAGTGGGTTATATGTATACCCTGATTGCATTTCTATAAAGCAAATACATAAAAACTTCAATTAGTTTGTATTTATAGTTACTCCTACTTGTGTATCTGTATGCCTAGATATGTCTGTCTATCCATCTATCTCTCTAGTATATGTGTAAAAGATCAGAAAAACATCTGGGAGGATATACACTAGTGTGTTACAAGCAATAGCTAATTGTGAGGGCAGACAGAGGAGGTTGCTAAAAGAAGAAATTCACTTTACTTTGTGACAGTACAACATGGGTTGTGCATATTTAAATAATGATGATGAATACTCTTGTAACCACCACCCAGGTCAAGAATTTTGCCAGCCATCAAGTAAGCCCTATACATTCCCAGTCCCAATTACATCCCTCTCTCTCCTCACAAAGTATCTACTCTCTTAGATTTTATGGTTATCATTTTTGTTTCTTTATAGTTTTATCACCAAAGTGT
Organism: Ursus americanus; assembly: GCF_024610735.1. Classification (NCBI taxonomy): domain Eukaryota; kingdom Metazoa; phylum Chordata; class Mammalia; order Carnivora; family Ursidae; genus Ursus; species Ursus americanus. The sequence goes on along the minus strand of NC_142127.1, from coordinate 34,284,583 downwards.
ATATCCCTAAACATCGTAGCTTTGTCCAACTTTAAAAAAAAATTGGTATGATTTTCAGTCCATTTAGTCTACAAGTTTCCCCTTCTCTCCTTTGCCTTTACAATTTATAGTTGAAGAATCTGAACCATTTGACCTATGGCATTTCACACAGTCTGGAATTTACTGATTTCACACTCATTAAGATGTTTCTCGATTTTCTCCAAATGGACAGGTAAATCCAGATGTTTAACATGACTCATGTTCAAATCCCTTTGAGAAGATTATATAAGCATATAGTCTTAGATAGGCATATACTGCATGGTTCCTGTGTGTGTGTGTGTGTGTGTGTGTGTGTGTGTGTGTGTGATGTTGGCAGTTGTTGATACTCAATGCCTAGATCCATTAATCCCTCGGGATTGCAAATTAGTTATATTCCAATTCTATCATTTATTGCATATTTTTAGTTGAAATATTATTATAAAGAGACACTCCTCATCTATTATTTATTTTTCTGTGGTTCAAGATAAATGCTTGTTTCTCTCCCCCTAATTATCTGTTTTTAAGAGAGCATACTGATGGATTTAAATCAATTTTAATTATTATCCTAAGTAAAGTACAAATTGTCCTGTCCCTCTGGTCATGGGAACTTCTTCAAATTGGCTCCTTTTGACAAGACTCAAGTAATCTTTGATAACTTCATCACCAATTTTTATAACAAGGTGTTCTAGATTTGAACATTCCTGCCCCAGATCTTCCATCAGATACTTTTCCAAGCAGCCCTCGTATCTTTTGAGATTGATATATAAATATCTATCTATATCTATAGATAGATGATAGATAGATAGATAGATAGATAGATAGATAGATAGATCAGGATAAACACTCTTTTTAAGACATTTTTATTTATTTGAGAGAGAGAGAACAAGTACAGAGGCAGAGGGAGAAGCAGATTCCCCACTGAGCAGACAGCCTGACACGGGGTTCCATCCCAGGACCCTGAGATCATGACCTGAGCCAAAGTCAGACACTTAACTGACTGAAACACCTAGGTGCCCCTTAATACTCTTGATTTCATACTCAAATTTCCATTTCAAGTTAGTACTAAGGGATTTAAAAATTAACGATTTGTATTACATCTCAATCTGCTTTCTTCCTCACAATGAATCAGAATCCTGGTTTTAAAAACCACCAGCATTATAGAATTAGCAAATTCCATGATTACTCATTTCCCACACATTACACGTAGTAAAGTTTTAGAATAACAATAATAATGCCAACACATCCACTGAAAACTCTCAAAAACTATTTTTGCATATATATCTTTTCCCATCCTTCCTCCCCATTTTTGGTGTAGTTGTGCTACATCCACGTGGTCTGAGTATACTATACTCTCTCCTTTTTTGTTATATTCTCTTTTTAATTCTCATTTAGAATTAATTCCACAAGCAACTATGTTCAATGTTCATTACTTGTTCTTATGTCAATGTCTCCCTAGTTATCTTGATTGTCTGAACGGTTGCCCTCTAACAGATTCCTCAGAAAAAGGAACAATACTTCCTGAGTTTATACATTTCAACAACAGTTTGTGAACTTTATGTAAAAATGTCAGTTTTGCTAGATGTAAAATTTGTGCATCACATTTTCATTTCTTGAGTTCTTATTACTCAATTTGCTTTTGGTATAAATCACTAGTGTGGAAAAATTTGATAACACTATAGTTTACAAGTCATTTGCTTAATTTACTATTTACAATATAAATATAAAGTACAATCTACAATACTAAACACAAGGATATTTAGTGTACTCTCCCTTTGATTTTTTCCAGAGATTCCCATTATATCTATGTTGGCTTTTCTTTGCCTATTAATAGTTCTCAATTCCTAATTTAATTTTTTTTTAAATCTCTTCCCAGTTCCTTTTGATTTTTTATTTTTCTTTTTTTTTAAGATCTTATTTATTTATTTTGAGAGGGAGAGAAAGGAAGAAAGCACAAGCAGGGGGAAGGGCAGAGAGAGAGAGAGAGAGGGAGAAGCAGACTCCCCACTGAGGAGAGAGCCGGACACAGGACTCGATCCCAGGATCCTGACATCATGACCTGAGCCGAAGCCAGATGCTTAAATGACAGAGCCACCCGGGCACCCCAATTTTTTTACTTTTCCTCCAATCGTCTATCTCATAATTTGTATCTCATATACATTATATACATATATCCTAAGCTTTGATACATATTTATATAACATATATATTTTTACATTATGCTCATTTGCTCTTATGTTTAATTTTGTCTAATTTTAAGTTCTAAATATTTAATATTTTCTAAGTTCTTTCACTTATGTTTTAAGCTTTTCTAATTCTTATTAAAGTTATTCCCTTTATTTTATAACACTTTTCATGTCTTCCAGCTTATTGAGAAATAAAACATAAAACTTTTCATATTTTATATGAACATATCTTTCTGATGTGCTTTCATTCTCTGTAGATATCGTTTGGCTCCTTAACTTTCTTTTTTATTATAATATCATGTATGGGACTTGACCTTATACTTTCAGGTCACATTTTCACTCTTTTACATGGAATCAGTTACATTTTTTCTTCTAGTCATTTCTAAATCATTTACTCAGAACTTCAAGGAAAAAAAATTAAGGCATTTGTTTTAAATACTTAAAAAACAAATACATTCTCTCTCCTTTTAACTAGTCGCTATGTTTTAGTGAAAAGAAAAACAGGAGAACCATCAGATACTAGATTTTCACTTATAACTCTTGTCACATCCCATCATTCCCTTTGTTGGCAGAATCTTCTTCGTATCTGCCCCTTGATTTTCTTCAGATTAACCTAATTTCTATTCCATTGCCATGTTCCAAGCCATACATTCCACTCCTACTACTAATGCCATTCCTTTGGTTTAAGAAGGTCAAAAGAGGCTCTTGACAAATTGGGATGTGTTCACTCCAGCAGGTTGTGGGTTAGGGGGATGGAAAGTAGGGTAGTAGTTAATTGTATTAGTCAACACAGGCTGCCATAACAAGTACTATAGACTGGGTGACTTGAACAACAGAAACTGATTTCTCATTGTTCTGGAGGCTGGGCAGCCCAAGATCAAGGAACAACTAAGCTAGGCTTCATTCTGAGGCCTCTTCTCTTGCTTTGCAGATTGTCTCCATTTCACTGTGCTCACAAGACCTCTTCTTTGTAAGCACAGGGAGAGAAATCTCTTTCTCTTCCTCTTTTATAGGACCACCAATGCCATTGGATTACGACTCCACCCTTATGACCTCATTTCACCTTGATTATCTCCTTTCAGCTCTGTCCCCATAGACTGCCACTTTGGGGGTTAGGATTCAGCCTATGAGTTTTACGAGGATACAATTCCATCCATAGCATCAATGTAATGAAATAAATTAATGATCTGAAATAAGACAAGGAAAATATCCATCTGGATTTGGAAGATGGGGAAAGGTGAGTTTGGAAAAGGATGAAAAGTACAAGACACTGCCTAGCCTAATAGGGTAACAGTGGTCCTAAGGAAGACTCTAAGCTTCCAGGGGCAGCCTGAAATTACAGACACTGAATTAGGGGAAAACAAGATGTCAGCAAAATAGGAATCTCCAACTGGTTATAATGAACACTGAATCTAGTTTGTGTTGTGGCTAAGAGCACTGAAGCTCAGGAGACTGAAGATCACATACCCAGGAAGTAGGAGACTCAGGATTCCCTCTAGAAATATTGTAGGTTAACACCAGTGTTATTTCTAATGCATTCTCTCTCCCTCTGTTGCCATTATAAACCACAGTTTTTCTGAGGGTGGATGCTAAGCCATGAGCCTGAGGTTCTATTTTGACTGGATTCCATTCACTAGTTTTACAAGTATTTTGAGCTTTTGGTTTCTGTAATGCTGTGACTAAATGAAATAGGCCTGCATAGGAATATGAATTTGTGAAAACTGATTGAACAGAAATGAAAGAACGTTGAAGCTGTTTCTCCTCTGCAGGGTGAATACTCTAAGTTATAAAAATAACTCAGGATGTATTATTCCCAGGGTTATTTCATGAAATTGGCATCCATACCACTGATGTTTTAAGAATCATCAACCTGAAAGGTGGTTGTAAGGATTAGATGGACTCATAAACACAGCAGAGTGAGCAGTGCCTGGAGATGATAAAGAATTCTTTTTCTCTATTATAAAGTTTGTGGTACAGTGATTGACTCAAATGACATCATTCATCTCCTACAACTAATACTGGGTGACTAAAAGTAAAGGAAACCAAATATCCTAAAATAGGAGATTAACGTGATTTTCATTAAAATATATATTTTCTGGCTAATATACAGAAAGCACAGTAGGAATATTCAGTTTTCTTTTCAATTTTAATATAGTATCTGATTACATCTGCTTTCTTGAATAAACTCCATGGTAATAGTACAATTACTCCATTAATAGATGCTAATGTTTAGAGAAAGCCTTTAAGACAGGGATTGTAATAACTGTTCATTATTTCTAAGAAAACGTAAGGGCATGTGACATTTTTTCAATCGTGGAAATTGATAACAAAAATATTATCCACATAGAAAATGACACACCATAACAGAGTCCTCGTATTTACCAATATAAAGGCTGACTAGTTGTCAATTACCTGGCTGTACATGAACATTCTGCTCAACGAGGATGACAAAATGACTTATGCTCTTGTGCGCTTGAGAATTTTTATATTTTTTAAAGATTTATTTATTTTAGGGGCGCCTGGATGGCTCAGTTGGTTAAGCGTCTGACTCTTGACATCAGCTCAGGTCATGATCTCAGAGTCCCGGGGATCAAGCCCCACATCAGCAACTGATACTATGCAAACACAGTGAGTAAGGAAAAACCATATACATAGGTGAGGAGAGGGAGAGGGAGGAAGCAGTAAACGGAAGAGAAATTAGTTGACAGTGATAGAGTAGCAAATCACCTTAATGGTCAGCCCAGGCAAGATCATGCAACAGTAACAAACAACATCAATTTTTAATGCCTAACAAAGACATGCTTATTTTTCCCTCACATTATGTGCAACATAGGTCATAGGAACGGTCCCTATATGGTACGTGCCACTCCCACAGTAAAACAACAACAAAAAAAAGAGACAGCTTCTGTTTGTATATAGCATTTGTTACTTTTTGTTCACATTTTATTACTAAATTATACAATCATTTATATATTGCTTGTCTTTACTGTAATTTTATCTTTACTTCATTTCAAAGATTCCTGTCTGAAGGTATAACTGAATCCCACAGGAGTACTAGCCTCTATTCACAAGGGAAGTTTTTTAATTCTCTTATAAGGCACTTGCGGTGACCAAAAAGAATGCAGCTGATGGGCTCTTCAGGGAAATACTTTGAGCCTCTGATCTCTACCCATGCTGACTGGAGGTGAAATAGGAAGTGGAGTCATAAGAAATGTCCTAGAGGCATCCCGTGATATTAAACGTGTTGAACCAATGTGATTAATTTTTAGGATGGTTGATCTTCCGTAACCTGCATAAAGTGAATGTTATTTTGTCAGTCCAGAGAGTCATTCAAAAAGGACCCTTGGTCAGATGACAACCTAACACTTTTCAAAAGACCAGGAACATCGCCGAGTCGTTTTTTTCTAACTACTTATGGAAACATAGCTTACCTCTTTCCAATAGTGATTTATAGCCTAATGGCAATGCTTCTGGGCATTTTTCTCTCTCAGATTGAAGCTGGGTACTAGATGCTTTTACTGTTAAAAAAAAAAAAAACAAGTCTTCTGTCCATGGCACATCTAATAGACTTGTCATTAGGCTGTTATTCACCTCTCTTCTGTGTCTGCTGCCAAGGTAAGCAATAATTGTGGTTCGAGTGCTAGCTTTCATGTTTATGCTCATCAAACGCATGTCTTAACTCTTCCTTTGGTAATACAGAGCAGACAAAATTAAAGCTTGAAACATTTCTTTCCATTCATCAAAAATTGTGACTAAAATGAAATGTTAGAAATAAACCCTTCAATTCATTGCATCAAATATGTAAAGGAAGAGAACTTTTCTCCTTTTAAAGATTTACATTTATTTGTTGAAATCGTAATATATAGTTTTTGTTCAGAATGGAAGGGCTGACTAACTCTACATAGGCAGGAGAGGAAGGCCTGTCATTATGTGTTTGCTTTTTAATTACAGCACCAAAGAAAATAGTGACGAGGCCACTGTCACCCTCATGAGATACTACACATCCTTCTATGATTATGTGCCTCATTACATTAAAAACAGAAAAGTTTTACCAAAAAAACGTACTTTATATTAATATCTTTGATGCTTACATGGAAACATGCATTGAATTTTGAAACATTTTTTACTATGCAGAACATTTTCGTTAAATTTCAATGTAAATTCGTGACATAAGCTTTGTTAACGATTGTTTTTATAAGCGATCATTTGCCATGGCAATTAATAAGCTACAGCTTCATATTAGTCACTCCAACATAAGCAATTTCAGTGTCACCTGATTGTGGAATATAAACATCAGAGTCTGTTGAGTTATGACAGATATAATATGATTTATTAATTAATTCATAATGTAGGATCAAAGCACAGGTAACCTTTTGCTTTGTGTGTGTGTGCGTGTAACACATTGTATTAGGGAGTAAATGTTCTCCACTCTACCCTCTCTCCTATCCTCTGTTACACAAGAATTCCTCCCCCCCATCCTCCCAATCTGTAGCATCCCAGAAGCTTGTCCATGGGCAATGAGTCAAGAGGACAATACTGACACTGTGCATTGTAATGAGCCCCGTTCTGCATTAAAGAGTTCACGTTTATGAAGTCCCCATCTGCACAGAAATGCCTTCGTTGCTGAAGTTGCAAATGTGCAGGGAAGGAATTGAAGTGATTATTTGTACTCTTTGATCTGGAATAAGAACACTCTTTGGGAAACAAGAATGGTCTCTTTTCTTCCGCGCACTCTGGTAGAATTGATCTGCCAATGCAGGACAGCCAAGGACATAAGCAGAGGAAAGAACATGCACTTGTGGGGTGCCTGGGTGGTTCAGTTGTTAAGCGTCTGCCTTTGGCTCAGGGCCTGATCCCAGGGTTCTGGGATCGAGCCCCGTATCGGGCTCCCTGCTCCACTGGGAAGCCTGTTTCTTCCTCTCCCACTCCCCCTGTTTATGTTCCCTCTCTTGATGGCTGTCTCTCTCTGTCAAATAAATAAATAAAATCTTTAAAAAAAAAAAAAAGAACATGCGCTTGTAAGAGAGCACTCCAACTTACAGAGCTATTATGAGCATAAGAGGTCCGGTGTGGTTTGTTTTAAGTAAATAATTGTGAATTGACTGCCTGTGGGCTTAGCTCTCTTGTCCTTGATATAGTAGGTGAGTTTAAGAAGCTTAGGACATTGAGAGTAACCTTTTATCAACTGGAAAAAACAAACAAACAGACCTGATGATAATATGTGAAATACTCTTTTCCAATAGTGAATATCCATGACAAGCTCCCTTTGAGGAATCAATTACAACCTGAAATTGGGTAGAATCCAAGAGGAAACTATGCATATTTTATGTAGAACTCATAAAGCAAACTTTCACAGGTTATTTTTACGAGATGATTTTGCCCACCAGAAACTAGAGGAAATAGGACAAAAAGGTGCCTAGCTAAATTTGTTTTCCTGAATATGCCACTTGTCTTGGGTCCAGTAGGTCATCAGGTAGTTATTGTGATCATTGGCAGGTGTGTATCAGGTCGGAGGTCAGGTAATTCAGCTTACTGTTTCCTCCACTGAGAATAATCCTTTCAGCTTTGATGTCAGTAAACAGAGAGCTCATTTTCTACTACCTTAGTCAAGGAATGTATCTACAAAATTGGCTAATGTGCTATAATTTTCCCAAATTGATTCCATTTTCAGCCAATTTTCCTACCAAACTGAACAGTTTAAATAATGCAGGAACATTATTTTGTCTATAAATTATAATATTATAAATGGATTGTCCATCAATAGCAAGCTACTGCTTGAAGAGAAATGAATACAAACTCATACAGCGAGGAAAGGTTCAAATAAACAAATTTAAGCTACTCACCAGCACCCTCAGATAAAAGTCAAACTTGCTAGGTCTGTGTAGCCTTCTCTTTTTATTTTTAATTTAAGTGTTGCCTGTGTTTTGAAACTGTGGTAAGGAACCCACAGAACAAACTGTGCTGGATCATTGTTTTATCTATAGCGAAGTATTTCCTCACCAGAAATACGAAGAACAAATCTTTTCACTATGTTTATCATTGCTTAAATTTGTCTTATTTCTACCTCAAAAGTCTCAGAAATATCACTTTAATAAAAAGTTATCCTACTAAGAATAAATTCTCAGAAACTCAGCCACTACTCATTGGTTTTCAAATTTTAAACACAGTTGTGTTTGGCTCCAGGTTACTATATTAAATTACTGTTTATGGTGCTAGAGATCTTTTTCAATAACTGATGATAAACCAGTTGTTAGAGAGAAAAGATTTAGCAGGGAGAGCCACTTATGGAAACCACCAGTGAAATGCCCTAAATTAACAACAACAACAACAACAAAGGTAAGAAGCTAAATCATCACCTAATGTATTAATGTTAGGATATTTTTAAATAAGGGGCACCTGGGTGGCTCAGCCGTTAAGCATCTGCCTTCTGCTCAGGTCATGATCCCAGGGTCCTGGGATCAGGCCCCGCATGGAGCTCCCTGCTCCGCAGGAAGCCTGCTTCTCCCTCCCCCACTCCCCTTGCTTGCATTCCCTCTCTTGCTGTCTCTGTCAAATAAATAAATAAAAATCTTTAATAATAATAAAAAAAGATGTTTTTAAATAAAAAATTTTTGCATGTTTTTGAATTTTAGGTGAGATTTAATCTAAAAGTTGATTAGCCCAGAACTTAAGAAAGAAAAATAAGTCCTTTTTGACAAATAATTTTTAATTTCTGGATTAGAGCTGTCCATCTTCTTTTCTTGGCTGCCAGACTGAAATGGAACCCAAATTTTTGATACTGACTACTAAAATGGACCTTCATAGTAAAAAGGACAATCCTTCTACCTTCTGAAAAATGCAAAGAAATCTACTATGAGGTAACACAGTATATATAGCATTAATAGAATCAACTTCCTAATAAGAGAAAAGCCACATATACTGTCGGAAATTAAATCCTTGTGACTGCCAAATTTCTACAGTATTCACTCATCCGTTTAACACGTATTTCTATTTTGTTTGCATTTTAGATATTATACAGATGCATGAAATATTGTTGGGATAAAATATAAAGAAATACTCTCAGCCATTCATTTTCCTTGCCAGGTTAGATTATTAGTCCTTAAATCCAAAGATTTGATTTTTCCTTTGGTACATAATATGTAAGACTCCCGGGAAGGCTGTTTTGTTGTGTGAAAAAGAACCAAGAAAATTAACACCACCATTACCCAACTTTGGAAGGACAGTTTCTAAAAAAAAATTAAAAATAAAATAATAATAATAATAGGTTCTGGTTTTTATAATTTTAATTACAGAAGTGAGAAAACAGGCAGAGCAGTAGGAAGTAGCAAGTTTGGCCATGTCATTTGAAGAAGTATCATTGAGAAACACTCTACTGTACAAGTACAGGGTTAAGAAGCTAAGTTTTAGATGGCTGAATATTATGCTCAGTTTCTGAAAGATGTTGTGGGTCTGGACTGCAGAAAGAAAGTACTAGAACAATTTTATCTCAAAGAACAATGTTAAAGATGCATAGATCTTTTTAAAAAATGTATAGAAACTATATTTTAAAAATCTATAAAATATTACCTCAGAACACCAAAGCCAAATCAAATAAATGGAGAGATCAACTGTGTTTCTACTAGGAATAGCATATATATTGTAAAAATGCCAATTCTTCTTAAATTATACAACTTTGCCGAAGAATTATATGACAATATAAATCAAATGCCTTAAGAACGTGCTTATCTTCTTGTAGAAATTTCTCTCCAAGATAGAGCATAATACAAATAAGCATTTCTATGTGACAAGAAAATCACTTTCATGACCAAGAGTAACAAACTGATTACAAAAACTAGGGTATAAAAAGCTTTAGTATGTAGCCTTCAAAAATCTTGCATGGAAAAATATTTAAAGCTGTTATACAACTTTTCTGTATGAATTTTAAGTGATAAAAATAGGTTACAGTATACTACCAAATGTCATCTCAATATAATTAAAATACTCAAATAAGTAATTACATATACACATACATAGAAAAAAAACAGGGAAGATATTGGACCAAAATTTTATAGTGATTACCAACAGGCAGTAGAATTACGAACAATTCGTTTTGTAAAAAATAATTTTCCATGGATTCCAAATATTCTTTCATCCATTTAGTTTATGAATTATGAAATTTTTCAAACACAGAAATGTAGAGAAAATAATACAAATGGTGCACACTCAAATTTAGCCTATGTTAAGTTTCTGAGGTATGGTAGTTAGACAGCATACAGAAGGGGTAATAAGGAGACGTGATGAACCAGAGGAGAGGATTCCCCAGAGAAGACATTATTCACTTGGTAGATATAAGGCTGGGCCTTGCCAACTAACTGATAGGAGAACTGGAAACCAAACTGCAATTAAAATGGACCCTCCATGCAATAAGGAGCCTATGAAGGTGACCGATAAAAGAAGAGAAGTGAGGAAAACGAGGTGTGCAAAAGATTTTTCTAGTATATATTCTCATCTACGAAAAAAACAGAAATCTACTCTCAGGGGTTCTTTCTTTTATTTTATTAACTTCAAGATTAGGCCATCTCCTCTCAGTTTTAAGAAACATTTGTAGCCGGCCAACTTCTAGGTATTTCCTTCCTTGGCTTTTCTACTGGATTCTCCCTCCCACTCCAATCTTATTTTCCAAAGTTTTATTCTTACCGTGTTGATTTTTTCGCCACGTATTTTCTACTTCAGAAATATAATGTAATCTCATGATACTGAGTTTTATATCAGTGTGAAGTAGACTCACTCTTAAACTTCAGGCTCAAATATCCAGGATCCCTTTGGATGAATTACTTCCACCTTTACACTAAACCCGACATTCTCAGCATTTCTCACAACAAACCAAGTGCCCCTTCCTGATTTATCTATTTCAAGTACTTCTGTTAGCATTTCTCAAAGCTCATCTGGGGGAGGATCTTCTTCCAAACTCACTGACCTGGCTGTTGACAGACCCCAAAAGATTTCCTAACAAGCTAACTCACATGGTTGTTGGCCGGTGTGTTAGTTTGCTAGGGCTGCCCTAACAGAGTACCACGGACTGGGTGGCTTAAACAACAGACTTCATTTTCTCAGGGTTCTGGAGGCTAGAAGCCTGAGATCAAGGTGTTGGCAAGGTTGTTTCATTCTGGGAGCGATGCAGCAGAATCTGTTCCAGGCCTCTATTCTTGGCTGGTAGATGGCTGCCTTCTACCTGTGTCTTCACCTTGTCTTCCCTCTGTACCTGAGGTCTGTGTCCATATTTTTTCTAATCAGGATTCTATTCATACTGGATTCATATTGGGCTCTACTGGCCTCATTTTAACTTAACTCTGAAAAGTCCCTATCTCTAAATACAATCACATTCTGAGTCACATATGAATCTGGGGGATGGGAACACAATTCAGCCCATACTAGCAGGCCTCAGGGTCTCACTAGCTGCTGACCATAGATGTCAGTTCCTTGTGCTGTCGGCCTGTCCACAGGGTACCTCACAACTTGGCAGCTGGCTTCCCTCAGAGTGAACAAGATAGGGGTCTAGGGAAAGTAAGCAAAACAGAAGTCAGTGTCTTTTTGTAACCTAATCTTGGAAGTGACACCCTGTTACTTTTGCCACATTCATTAGAAGTGATTTCTATCCCCAATTGTTTGTAATGCTCTGTAATTGTCACCTCTTTGTCTCATCCTTCATTACTACTAAGTAATTCTAGGACAACAGAAAATGTCACCTCTGGTATCCTATTACATTATATCATGCTGTCATTTTTTATTTCATTCGAAGGCAGTTCTGCTAGAAAAAAAATCTGCCCCATCTTTGGTATTCCTTCTGAGATATGCGAAAATCTAGACTATTCGGCTTCCTGTGTTGGCTAAACTAAAACCTCCCTTTCAAACGGCAGCCTTTTTCTAGCCACAGAGAGGGAATCCGTGCTCTGGGGGATAACCGCCTACGGACCCTGGCGCGCACACCAAAGCTTCATCCTCCAGCACGTGCCGTACATTCCGACGAGAAAGAAAGCTAATTTTCTACAGATGTGTTCATTCTAATTTTGTGACACCACAAAGTCTTTAAGTGCATTTTCTTGTAACCATATGAGATGGCAGGGGAAGGGGGAGGAAAATGAGGCAATAGAAAGTCATGCCACACTCTGGAACCTGACAAAGCTCATGTGACAACTTTATAGTTTCTGACACCATGATTGTTTTCCGTCCAGTATGCTGCACTCTGAAGTAGCAAAATGTAAAACGAAGGCTATGCAATGATTCTAATGTTTTATGCAACAAGACTTCCATTAGCCGAAGCAAATGAACAAAATTCCTCCGTCCCTTTGCACATGATGTTTGCTCTGCCAGGAATGTCCACACCACTGTCATTTCACTGAGCTAACACCCACTGTCTCTCAGATCCCAGTTTATATGATTATCCTTTAAAAATATCCATCTGACCACTCCATATGTTCACTAACAAATTACCATCGGTTTTATCCTACCATAGTAGAACCTCATGTGTAGTTACCCATCTTTGCTATTAAGCCACAAGCTCTGAGGAGGCAGGAGTAATGTGTCTCTGAGCCATCACTGTATCCCTGGCACCTAATCCAGTGCTTGGCACATGACAGGGATTCAAACTACTACCACGAGGAGGTAGGCAATAGTTTGCTACTCTCAATTTGAGTGGAAAGTAGGCTATCATTTTGAACATATAATTTAAAATGTCTCCCAAAGGAGCATTCATTGTGTGTCCCCTAGTCCTGCCCTGAAGTATTGCTCGAGATTATCGATATCTATAAAGTATTATCTAATTGTTGCTGTTAGGGCTTCACTCTGTAAGCATCAAAAAGATTGTATGTAGGGAGAGCAAAAGATTCTTTTATATAAGAGTCCGTTAGTAAAAGCAAAGATTTATACTTAATCCCAAGGACCAGAAATATGGTTGAAATGGGGAACACAGAACCAAGAGTTTGAAGGTAGGTAAGATTTGCAGCAATCAGAGGTTAAGCATAGGTGAGGACGGCCCAGTGTGAGAACAGTGAACAGCACTGAGAGATCAGTAGCTCACCTTGATGGTTTAAATGACTTTGATGGTTCAAGAAGTAGGTTACAGTGAGGTGTAAGAGGAATTAGATTAAGGTCAAATGTGCAGAAAGATAGCTTCAAATGTATAAATCTTAAAAGTCTGTCCAAAAGAAGATTACATTACGAAGGATGGCATGATTTAAGATATGTGTTATATAGAATCATTACAGAATGGATCATTGGCGTGGAAGAGAAAAAATGCAGTCTACTTTGTAAGACTATTTTCTGGTAGTCAGATAGATAGGAGGGCAGTTCACCAAAGCTATCATTGACTCTGATGGTGTCTTGCAGAATCATGCATGGTGTCAGAATAGAGAATTTTTTTGAAAAATGAATACATTACATTCACCACACATGTTAAACTAGATGGAAATGAAGCTGACAGTGAATAAAACGTAAACAGTTCTTGATTTATTCAGAGACTACAGGGGCTGACAAAAAGAAAAAAAGTTTAAAATCTTGTGATGCTAGGTATGAATATTACTTTTACATCTAAGAAAAACCAGAACCAACTCAGCTATTGTAATCCAGATGTTTTATGAAAACTGCAGTCTCTAGTAAAACTATCACTCCTGAGAAATTACACCTTTTCTTTTTATTGTGAGTCTGGAAATATACAGACCAGCTTTGCCTTTCAGATTATTTTTATGATATAAAAATGGAACACAGCAATGCATTTGGGACTAACATCGACATCCCTGCTCATAACAATACACTGAAATATTAAAAGTCCTATTTTAAAAATCTTTTTTATATATCACGGTAGTAGAAGTTAAAATATACTTTATTTGAATTGCATTGTACATTCAATTTTACCAAAGTTTTTAAATCTAAGTACTAATAATATGGTACGGGCACTCTAGGAAATAAACCACAACAGTGCATTTTAAAAACAGACGTCAGAGAATCAGATGCAGTGTCTCTTAACCAAAATATTGAATTTTTAAATAACTTAAAAATTGCATCAGTGCCACTGGCTCAGTTTTCAATGAAAGACAACACACTTCTTATACTTAAACTACTAAACAGCATCTTTTCACAGGCTCAGAACAGAAGTAAAGCTTTCAATAAACAGCATAAATGAACTTGCATTCTTCATCTCTAGGCATAAAATTCTTTACAAAGAAAACAGGAGAAAAAAATTTCTTCACCCTATGTATGTGTACATTCTGGAAGTCAATTCATTTATTGTGTACTTACTATCCAGTAGGCACCAGATTAAGAACTCACAAACGTTCTCTGGCCTTTGTAACACCCTAACAGTAGGTCATCCCAAATTTCATCTGAGGAAGTCAAGTTTAGAGAGGTTAAGTAATAGGTCCAAGAGCATGCATCTAGTCAATTTTAGAGCTGGGATTTAAGGCTAGATCTGCCTCATATACTTGCTTTCCTATTTCTATTCTTTCCTATGTTCTCACTTTGCTATATGGATTAACCTCTGGCTTTCAAAGAAGAGTTAGGAAAAAGATTTAAAAATTAATTAAAAGTTTAGAAATAGAGTTTATAATAGAGATTGAGAAAAGCTGGATTTATTTAGCAAAGAAAATAGGACTAAAAAGTCTTTCAATATGATTACTTTTATATTAAGTTTCATCTTTATCAGTCATCAAATACTTAGAAATGGAGTTCAGTAGGTTAGAGAAAAGACCATTTTAATAGACATTTCCACTATTTCCAACATCCTGTTCTCTTCTCTGCCCACCCTTTTTTTTTGAAGTATTCTCTATCTCCGATGTGGGGCTTGCGCTCACGACCCTAAGATTAAGAGTCACGTGCTCTATTGATAAAGTGAGCCAGGCACCTGTCTATTCTTGGTTCTGGAGGGAGAATTGTGCTCCCATGGCTCCCAAACTCAGGCCTTGCCACATGGCTGTGTTGGCCAATGAAATGTGAGTGGGAGAAAAAGGTCAGTTCTGTGAATGAACACAATGAATCGTCTCTGCTCAATTCTCCAGCCCCCTCGTCCCTGCCATAACTATCAAGGAAACTGATTTGATATGTTTTGTTGTATTAAGCCACTGACATGTTTGCATTTTGTTACCGTAGCAAATCCTACCCTGTCCTGACTGACACAGATATTATTACCCCTAACCAGATGGGACATTCTTATATAACCCCATTTCAGGGAAAATATGAACTTTCTCTATTACGCATATATCCTTTCAATATATAAATCATGCTTAAAATTCTACTGTAACAGAGGATATGCACAGTTAATAATTTTTGTCTTTAAAAGGCAAACACTTTGAGAAGGATGATTCCTAAAAATTTATCAATTACTGATGTTTCAATGTACATTAGATAGTGTCAGCTAACAGTAATTCCATGTAAATATTAGGCATGCATTTGATATAAATGCTTGGGCAACTCCAAGTCAGAATGAGGACAGGGAGAATCTATAAAATAGCTGATAATAAAAGAATCTAGAAGAGTGATTAAAAGTAGAACACCGAAAACCATAAAAAGTTAGTTTCAGTACCATGTTAAGTGAAGGCAGGGCCCCAAAGAGGATTGTACTATAAATTTTACTGTTTAAAAACTTATACTTTATTTTTTTTAAAGATTTTATTTATGTATTTGAGAGAGACAGAGACAGCAGAGAGGGAGACGGAGAAGGAGAAGCAGGCTCCCCACTGAGCAGGGAGCCAGATGCGGGCCTCGATTCCAGGACCCTGAGATCATGAGCTGAGCTGAAGGCAGACAATTAATGGACTGAGCCACCCTGGCACCCAAACAACATGTACTTTAAAGTGTAAGAGAAATTAGGTAGATGTTGGGTTTTTTTTTTTTCATTTTTATATAACATTTTATGAGGTCTCTCTTTTTTGTTTTTGTTTTTTTTCCAACAGGGGGCTTGAACTCATGACCCTGAGATCAAGACCTAAGCTGAGATCAAGAGGCGGATGCTTAACCGACTAAGCCACCCAGGCGCCCAGGTGCCTCTTATGTGGTCTCTTTTGATATAGAAAAGTACAAAATAAAAATGAGTGTCTATTAATGTCCCAGCCCAAACAACTGCTTTTAATAGGAAAAAGAAACATGTACACATGTTAAGAAAGTTTAACTAGTCTATAAAATCACAAAATTAAAGCCAGACCTCCTTCGTCCCAGCCCTCTTTTTCACTAAAGTTAATGGCTGTTATCAATTTTTATATATCTTTCCAAAAAATCATTGTCCTATAACAGCACCTAATGTCATCTGCATTTCATTCTGTATCTCTATCTTATTATTTAGATTTCTATTTATTCAATTCTAGGCATATACATGTATTCTTTGTGTTATACAAAATGTGTCATATCATATAAATACCTTAACAATAAAGATGGAAAGCTTTAAAAATCAATACATATCTAATCTTTATAATAGCCACCAAGTATTTTATTCAACCCAGTCCCCTAGTGGAGGACAATGGAGTTGTCTCTAGTTTTGCTGTAAAAATACTTTTTCACATACCTTGTCACTAATTTGCAAATACATCTTAGAGATAAATTCTTAGACCTGGAGTTACTAAATCTAGGAATTTGTGCATTTTTAATAATTTGGATAGATATTGCCAAAACTGTTGCATCAATTTATACTTCTGCTAACAGTGTGTCCTTTTCTCCACCCCTTATTTAACTTGAACAGGGTCTCATCAACTGTTTTCAATTCTATTGAAGTATAATTGAGAAATAAAATTTTAAGTTATTTTAAGTGTACAACTTCAACAGCTTTAAAACTTTTCAAGTCTTGTATACAAAAAAAAAACAGTTCTTTGGTTTGCTTTTGAAATTACGAATGAGATCAAGTGTCTTTCATATTTTTTTGACATTTTAATTTTTTGGAAAGAATTTGTTCATAATATTTTAGTTATTATTTAAAGTAATTAATGTGAGGGGAAAGGCTTATTTAGTTCTTCAAAAACATCGGTGAGTTTGTATCTAAATTCGTTTTGTTCTGTGCTATATTTTTATGTATAACCTACTGATTTCTGAGGAGGGAGAAAAGAGAAACAGAGAAACTGAGTGAGCATGAAGACTATGATGCATAAGAATACAAGAGAAATAAAAGCAACTAAGGAAGAAAAGAAAGCAGTGATAAAGTAAGAAACAAAACCATGACAACAATCCTTTATTGCTGCATTTTCCCACAGCCATGTAGAGATTGAAACAAAGTAGGAGATTTAGTACAAAGAAGAACATGATTTCTTTTTTTTTCTTTTTTTTTTTTTTAATGATTTTTATTATATTATGTTAGTCACCATACAGTACATCCCCGGTTTCCGATGTAAGGCTCGATGATTCATTAGTTCTGTATAACAGCCAGTGCACCATGCAATACATGCCTTCCTTACTAAGGAACATGATTTCTGACTTCTTCATGTATTGTGAATTCAAAATATTTGCCAAATTTAAAAATAGCTACCATCTTCTTTTTGCTTAGACTAGGGCTAACAGTGAATCAAAGATATTGGTGCGATATTTCTGAAAATTATAAGGCTTTTTGTTTTTTTCTTCTGATAGTAAGATTGTAGTCTCTCTGTTCTGGTTTTAGATATAATTTGAAATAAAGGTTCTACAGTAGACATACACAAAGCAGTTTGCCTTGCCACTGTATAAACAAGTGATATAAATTATTATAGTCTTAGTTTACTAACTCAGAGAAGAAAATATAAATTTATTTTTCTGTTGCACTGCTTAATTTTGTGTATGAGCTCTCACTCCCACTGGTTTCAGGATTCTTAACTAAGCCATCTTAGAATGATTATCCTTGACCATTTACTCATATCTAAATTCCTGGGATTTCAGGTGAAGAGGTAGAGTAGGTGGTAGAAAACGTGGGGGTATAACTGGTCTACCTCAGCATCTGTTCTCACTGGCATCCAGTGAAACTCAATCCACAAAGTATACACTGAGTTGTCCCTAGTTTGGACCTTAAGCCATCTTGGGATCCATTCCTTTTTCTGTTTTAGGTTTCCATTCCTTTCATGTGTAAGGGGCAGGTCTACCCAAGGCCCTGTACTACTCCCATGCTACCTCTGAAGTACAGAAGAGTAGACCTACTCATCCTGGGCACTGCCATGGTATACAGAAATTCTGACAGTCTATCTCAAACCCCTTTAACCTAGAAGTATTATGTAATGATTTCTGGGCTCATACCTTAGCATGTAAGCTTGCTAAATAGAGTCACTAGGCTTAACATTTAAGCCCTTTTCTCCACTCTTACCATGCTCATTTTGTTTCCCCCTTACAGTCAAGAAAAATATCTAATATAGGGTAAGAATAGAAGTAGAGGTTCTACGAGGGAAATTTTGCAAGATTCATCATGATACCTCAAAACTACTGATCGTAGCTCAAATGTTCATTTATCTGTGGCCTGGTTTGTGAAACTCAAAACCCAAGAACGGACTTACTGTCTTCTTTCCTCTTCCTTTTATGGTACTATTTCTTCCCTGAATCAAGCTACAGAATGCTTAGCTGATTGCATGTGAAGATGGTCACAAATAAAAAGAAACTATAGGAGGAAACACATGGGAGTATTCATCCCAGTACTGTCCTGTCCAACACCACTAGCAACATTCTAGATTTATTTCCCAACCAAGAAGTATGAATAAAATGTTCAAGTGATTTTCAAAGTTTTAAAATTTCTAAACCAGTTACTGTTGTGCTTAGAGATTCTACCACCACACACTTTATAGCTGCTTTACTAGCCATCTGGATCATCTCTTACTCTCACACTTATTAGAAAATTGCATTAAATCTCCCAGAAAATATACCAGTTTATAATTCCAGCCATGACCTCTTTAAAAGGCACAGCATCTAAGTCCTCCCCACGACCCACCCCTGCCACCACCTCTCATTCACACAGGTAACACAGAAACACTGGGAAGTGTCAGGTGCATTGAACGAAGATAACAGGAATGACTTATTCTTTCCTTTCATTTTGGATTATTTCTTCCCTATGCATCTATAATTTCTTGCAGAGTCTTATTTCAATTTGAAATGGGCCTGATTGTCAACAAATCCTATTTAAAAAGCCCTTAACATGCAGATGTACTTATTATAAACATCTCTTTTCAGTGGTTTAGCAGTTCTTACAAAATATCGATTGGTTTCATTTAAAAAATAATACAGCAAAAAAAAAAAAAAAGGCAAAGAAAAGAAAAGAAACACTCCCACAAGTAAATTTAGTTCACTCAGAATGAGTTTAAAGAAGACAGGAAATGATAAAACCACTTTTCACTGTGGGTACTCCATTTTCACTGAGGAAAAACTTGATTCAGACATGTTGACAGGCTAAAAGCAGCCTTGGCCGGTCAGAGGAGAAACTTAGTGCCTTAGTAATCAAAGCGGAGAACTTCTAAAATAGAGAGTCTAGGAAATGTTTCATCTAGGGAAGGCACAAAGCCCGGCTGCACTAAGGTTGAAGCAATTACCGAAATGTCAGGGCTACACAGCAAAGAGAAGCTACAAAGATTCTTATGGAGGGTGACAGGCTTTCTTTTTTTTTTTTTTCTTTTTTTTTTTTTTTAACATTCACTTTACAAATGTTTTCAGTAAACGTGTGCTTCAGAGGTAGTTAGTTCAGAAATCTTTGCAATAGATAGCATCAGGAATGAAAGCCATGAGCAATTGAGAAATTGAAAGAAGCTCCTCTTGGATGTTAATGCTTTGCTGGAATTGACATTTTGGAGCTACAAAAAGTCATTTAATAGTTGCAGTAAGCACCGAGGATGTTTTGTCCTTGAAGAAAGCTAACAGAGTGCTATGGGGAGGATAAACGGGGGAAACCTGGTGTTAGTGCTCTTTGCACACATTTTAAGGGAAATTTTCAGAGCTTCTCAACACCGAGTTAGGGGAGCAACTCCAATCTTAGATGTTTTCAGAAAATGTACACAACCAGTTCTGACACATAAACTCTCCCCCCTTTGGTACCTTAATTTTAAAAAATTTCTGGATACAAACTTCAGAAGTATCTACACCACTTTGTTCAAGGGCACATCAATGGAAATTTAGTTATTTGCTTTTTGCTTGATTTCCACATTAATATTCTCAGCTACATCAAAATTCTGTGTTAAAAGTGGTTGGACAGGCACGATAGATTTTTCTTTATTTTAATATTAGTATCTATACTAAAATTATTCTTCTCTTGCTTCCTCTTCATTTACTTGTATTTTCAATTATGGGGCCACCACCTCATTTGAAGGGTGTTTTCATAATTTATTATGAACACATTTTCTAATCAATAATCCTAGGGTTATACTAAAGGTATGAGCAGACAGTGGATTAAAAAAGGAAAGGAAAAAAAAAAAAGACTTCAAACAAATCTTTGAGGAGTATATCTAGTATGAACAATTTCTGGTAACTATACAGAGCTTATTCATTCAATATTATTCAGTGCATTGCCTTATGTTTGAGAAAGGCCTTCGAAAGATGATATGATTCCCAGTCTTAGAGAGATAAGTATACAGCTTTTGAATATTTTTAAGGCAGCATAAAATTAAATATAAGTAGTATTATATGAGCTGACTACATGATGACCATAAAATGATGTTAGAATTAGTGTCCTTAATCTTACTTGGGAATTACATATTTTGGTCCAGAGTAGGTTCATGTTCGGGAAAAGAATGAAGAAAGTTTACAGGAAAAGGGGACGTTTACACAAACTAAGTGAAGAGTTTGTGTGATAAAATGAGTGCTTTCCATTTGATAACTTGGAATTTCACCCTTAGTTGAAATCTGAAAAGAGAGTAGAATATGTCAACATATGAATGAGGCAGTGTGGGATTACAATGCAACTTCCTTATTGATTCTGACAATATACTGGAAAACTACATTGCAAAATTCCCTTAATAAATAAATCAATACTTACTTGATAATATTATGTTCAGTGTCAACATTTGACTTGACATCATTTCTATCAATATATTGTATCCAAATTAATGTCCTAACTCAGTTTTATTTTTGTTTTATTTTAATATTTTATTTATTTATTTAAAAGAGAATGAGAGAGAGAGAGAGAGAACATGAGCAGGGGGAGGGGGAGAAGCAGACTCCCTGCTGAGCAGAGAGCCCGAAATGGGGCTTGATCCCAGGACCCTGGGATCATGACCCCAGCTAAAGGCAGACGCTTAACCAACTGAGCCACTCAGGCACCCCCTAAATCAGTTTTAAAAAGTGAAAACATTATGATCTTTTATGTCTCTATGATGTAATGTTAGTCATATATGAGGTATTCTGAAGAGTGCAGGAACTTCTTCCTCCACTGTCTCTACCTCTCCCCCATTCTCCTCTATTTACTTATTAAAAGGAAAATAATTTTGCATTACTTCTTATTTGACTCATTAAGCCAATATTCCTCTTTGTAAAAATGCTCTGGATTAATTATTTCTGTAATAAAGAAACACAATTCAGACGTTTTCTGCTTTCAGATAATATACTAGAACATTTGCAAAATTTGATCAGAAATACAGAAAAAGAAATTTTTTTTTTTTAGTAAATTTTTACATGGATAAGTCTTAAAAATAGAAGAAAGGAATTTTCCTGTCAAAGGGATCATGGAAACATATAAGCGTGGATTTTATAACTTGATAAATGGTTTGCTCAACCAAGTAAACTCTGCATTCACCTGAAAAGCACTTAAAACGCCCTTTATGTAAGATATACTCAAATTTATATGTTATCCTCTATTTTTCTCGATAATTGCTAACATCTTCTCTAATTAAAGAATATTTTTTCTGATTATGAAATTAATTTTTATATATCAGAGAATATTTGGAAAAGGAGAAAGGAGAAAAAAAAAGAAACCACCTATAAGCCCACCATCTAGTGATATATATTAAACAAGTTTTATATTTAAGAATTTTTTCCCTATTTTTCCAAGATAAATTTATTATAATATATTCATACATACTAATGATTTATTAGATTTACTAAGATTACTCTCCCCATTATTAAAAATTATTTATACATATAAATGCTATAAATGTATGTTAGTCCATATAACATAATAGGTATTAGTAGGTATTTCACCAACTTTTCCAGAAAGATTCGTTAAGAATTAAATTCTACCCTACCAATAATGAATAATTAATTGTAAATTAATCAACCATCAATTGATTATATCAACTAATATCAATTATAAATGAAAGAAAGGAAGGAAGGAAGGAAGGAAGGAAGGAAGGAAGAAAGAAAGAAAGAAAGAAAGAAAGAAAGAAAGAAAGAAAGAAAGAAAGAAAGAAAGAAAGAATATTTGGTGTTCCTGGCTCCAGGTATCCTAGATTACTTTTAGATGTAGGTATTCATTAATATTAATACTCATGGTTAAAGTTGGGTTTATAAGAGAGTTAAGATTAGGGTCAAGTTTATAATTAGTGTTATACATGGCTTTTTATTAGAATCTGCTTTTAGATTTTTATTAGATTTAGGTTTTCTGACACAATATGGTTTCTAAAAACTGTGTAAGTGTGAATTCACATTAAGCTTTGGGCTAGGGTAAGGGTTAAGATTAGTGGAAAGAGGCAGACCATAAACAAAGTTGTTAAACTATCAGTAAGGTGTGACTTGAGGTCTTCAGAAATCTTCACTCTACTTTTTCTTCAGCAGTCTGTTATGGTGTCACTCACTCTACAAACTTGATGAGACACTCTCACTGAAGTGTGAAAGTAGAAATCCTTTTTCCAAAGAGGTTAAATTAAAATAATCTCTTGTATTACATTTATCTGGTTTGGCTTTTCAGATACCTGAAATTTTTAAATATTGAAGTGGCCACCTACATGGCATGACCTCAGGGATGCTAACAGTGCCCTTCTCTTGAATAAAAAAGGAAAGGAAAGAGCAAAAAAAAGAGAAATATTTTCTTCCTGACACCAAAACTACTTCAGTAAGGGAATCTAATATTCCATACCACATAAAGTTTATACAAATACCCTTAATATTTTTTTTAAAAAGTCATTTAGCTATATTACTTAAAGTGGTAAATGACTAATTTGATCTCCACTGATGTAATAAGAACAGATTTGATTGTGACATGAGTGTTTAATGGGTTAGAGGTACAGGGGCTAGGTGAGAAAAAAAAAAAGTACCTGAGAAAAATATAAGTACAAAAGAAATAAAGTCTAAGGCACTTGAGCACATACTTTATATTTTTGCTGAGCAAGGCCCAGCTATGGGCCCCAGAGAGATTAGATGAAGAACTGATAAATTCCACTGAGCATTTCAAAGATGCTGATCTAGAATGGAAGTCTAGTCAATAGTGAGTTCTAAAATGGCATGTCTGGAAAGCAGGAAAAGATACTGAAACACATAGAAAATGTTCTTCCTAGTTAGGAAATAAAGACTCACGTGCCCAATAGGTTTGTTTGTATAGTTTTCTTTTAAGGGCAATCTTCATGTGTGACTTAAAAGCGAAACCAAGTTTAAATAAGTTGAACTGATAAAATATGAGTTATTGGTCTTAGTAACTTCTACTTAGAACTTAGTAAGTAAAACAAAAGTAAACTGAAATCTGTATTTGACTTTATGAGACAAGTATTGCAACCAAATGTGTCACCTTTAAATGATTTATTTAACAAAGCAAAGCATAGCATACAAGCACTTAAATTACCATATTTATTTGCATGACTTAAATACATTTTGTCCCCAGCCATTTTTCTCTCTTTGGTCTAAATAAGGCAAAATATTTATTTCAATAATTGGCTTTTCCAAAAAAGATATTAAATTGATCCTAGTAAATTATTCATGTATGTGACCTTATTTATATGATTAGCCTCTGAAGACAATGTTTTGTACTTCAATCTTAAATGCGGTTTAGTTCTCAATCAACTCTAAGTACTTAAGAAAGATAAAATATATACTTATCAGACTCCTCCAACTTTACTATATAATCTTAAAACATTCTTTTGGTTCTTAGATTGAAGATTTTTGTAGGAAATTACTTTGCCAACAACCTACATAAGGGGCCTTCTCTGTTGGAAATGTGGCAGTAAATGACAGGAAGTAACTTCTTGCAAAATCAATATGGTATAAACATTAACCAGGAATAGTCACTTAAGGCTACAGAAAGTGTCCATTACTTTATGCTCTGTGAAAAGGGTAAGTGGGAGATGGGGATCTGGGCATTTACTGTAATTATATTTAAAGGATACTGATAAATAACTTGCCAGGATACATTTTTTTAAATAACCACCCACAATAAATGTAGACTAGTTAAATAAAGAAATAAAATCTGAATATTCATCAAACCTAAATTGTTAACTATCCAAATCAGGATGCTCTATGAAAAGTTCACAAGCCCATTTCTGGGGGAAATTCTGATGTATGTGCAGATTCATAATTCCCCTTTATAAAATAGCTTGAAAAATGAAGAGAAAGAAAGATAAAGAAAAATACAACATCAATACTGAAACCAGGCAATGGTCTTAGTCTCATATTATAAAATTATAAAATTATAAAAATTATAAAATTATAAAATGGTCTTAGTCTCATATTATAAATGTAAGAAATATTAGCTAGCTATATTTCAATTTGGATTCTTTATTCAATAACAAAAATGTATTCAGCACCTGGCATGTTATGTTATCTGGGGATTAGGAGGTAGGAAAGAATGAAGAATAAGGGAAATAAACATAGATCTTACACAAAACTGTTGTGTAAAAGATGGATTTGAAAACCCTAGGAGAATCGGAGTAAAATTATATGTAACAGTTGTTGAAGGAAAATCTCCCAAAGAGCAGAGCAAAAGACAAAGATATGATAGATATTACATAGGAACTGATAGATATAATGGAAAGGCAAAGTAGATTAATATATGGATAACTGATATGACTGGAGAAAAAAACTGAAATACTAAAATAGGAAAACACTCAGACATAATACAAGGCAACTTTTCTGACTGAATACAAATGAAATTAACTCATCATAATCCAGAAAAATAATCAAATATGATACTGATACACAAACTTCAAATCCAAACAATCTTAAGAAACCTAGACAGAAGCAGCTCAACACATAGGAAAAATATAGAATATATGCAGGCTTCTGTTAATCAATATTAAATGACAAAATACAATGTAGTTGGACTTTTGCTTCTAGTGTGACTAAGATTCCCACTTTTAACACTTTCAGCTTAAGTGCAGGCACTGCATGGGAAGGTTAAAACTCTGGCAAAAACCCACAGTCTTTTGGGTCTTAAGAACAGAGCCACTGGAAAGTCAAAGTGAAATTTTGGCAAAGAAAGAGCCAGAAAAGGACTATCACCAATTCTATGCATAACCTCTGCTCAAGTCTCTGACTGAACCTGAACCACGCAATAGAGCATTCAGAAAGCAGCCCAACTGAGATCTGAGCTGTCACCCAAGAGACAGACAGTGGTTGCAGTGTGAGTTCAATGAAGTTAAAAACCTTCTGAAATAATAAAAAAATATCTCTGAAGAGTTGAACCCAAAAGCTCTCTCTAAAGGAATATTATCCAAATGAAATTCTCCACAGCAAAACATTCGTGGTTTCCAGGATATAATCCCAAATTATTCAGTATAAATAATCCAGGAAATTTTTAATAAATCTAGAAAGAAAAGACCAATGCCAAAATGATTCAGAGGCTGGAATTAGTAGAGAAGGAGTTAAAAAAAGCCACTAAGTAAAGAAAAATATGCTAACAACAAAAACAAAAAAGAAATTTCAGTGTAGAAATAGAAATATACATAATAAAAATTCTAGAGATACAAATATAATATCTGTGATTAAAAATACATGAGGTGGGTTTAATAGCAGACTGGAGATTGAAAAGAATCAGTGCATTTCATAGTATAGATGGAATCAGACCCCAGTGAGAGAAAAGATAATAAGGCAGAAGATGTATTTGAAAATGGTTTCACAAGTGTAGTGAAAAGGCAAATTTAAAGAGTCAAGAACTTAAGAGAATCCCAAGCCAAAAATTTTAAAACTTAGATAAAATAGAAAATTCTTTGTAAAATACAATTTACCAGAACTGACAGAAGATGAAACGAAAAGTCTGAATACTCCCATATCTATTAAAGAAATTAAAGTTTGAACTTATCAAAAATCTTACCATCAAATAAAACTCCAGGTACAGATGATTTCACTAGTGAATTCTATTAAACATTTAATAAGTGAAAAACACCAACATTATGCAAACTCTAGCAGAAAATAGAGACTAGCCTAAACCTGCTATCACAACCTGACCAAGACATCACTCCTCAACAACAGCAATAAAATTAACACCAGTATTCCTCATGACTATGGATGCAAAAATATTTTTCAAAATATTAATAACTCAAAGCCAGCAACATATAAAAATGTTAATTTATTATGATCATGTAGAGTTTATCTCAAGTAAGTTTAAGTGATAACACTGGTAAATTAATAGTAATAATTCACACCACATTCAGAAGAATAGTCAAGATGGGTCATTCTCTTAAATGTAAAGTCTAAAACTACAGTTTTTAGAGAATATCTTCATGACTTAGAGGTAGACCAAGATTTCTTAGAAAACTCACAGAAAGCAATAACCAAAACCAAAAAAAATAACCAAATGAAATAATTGACAGATAAGTATTATGTTTTTCAAAAACATCTTTAAGAAAAAGAATAAGCATACACTAACTGGGTATGAAATGTTGCCAATATAGATATATAGATATAGATTGACAGAAAGAGAAGTAGTATCCAAGATAAAAAAGAACTCTTACAACTTAATAATAAAAAGAACAAAAATGCCATTAAAAAAGATTAAAAGATAAAGGCATATGAGACTTGCAACAACTAACTGAATCTGAAAAGCATGCCAAGTGAAGGAAATCTTACACAAAAAAATATAAAATACAAAATTCCATTTTTTGTAGAGTTTTTAAGAACTTAGAATGAATCTGTATTGACTCAAAAAAAAAAAAAAAGTGGTTGTTAATTATGCCTCAAGAAGTAGGTTGGGATTGACCTGGGAAAGATATTAGGGAACTTTCTGAAGTAGGGGTAACATTTTGTACCTAAACAGAGGTTTAGGCTATATAGGGGTATCCATGTGTTAAAATGTTGCAAACATACAATTAAGATTCTCACATTTTACTGAATGTGATTTATTTATCTAAAAAGTTATAAAAAAAATTTAAATCTGACCAGTGATATACATAAGAAGTACTTGGTGGGAGGAACATACTATCTTCAGTTTATTTCAAAATTATCAAAAAACAAAATAGATTAATGAACAGATAAAAGGATAGATAGATGGATGAATATATGATAAAGCAAGAATGGTAAAAAAACTAATGTAGGATCTAAGTGATCATTATTTTGCTGTTCATTGTAAAATATTTTCAACTTTGCTCTATGTTTGAAACTTTCATAATAAAATACTAGGGGGAAAAAGACAATAGAGCAATATCTACAATGTTTTCAGGGTAAAATGGATAATTTAAGGATTGTATATTAAATTGATTATAACACATATAGGCAATTGATATTCATATTTAAATATTAAAAAGTCCAAGGTCTATACTACTTATTTGTCCTGAAAAATCAACTTGCATACATAATCCAACCAAGGGAGGGAAAGAAAGATAAAGTTACATAACTATCATGTTTGTCTACATTTGTAATTATAAAGTAAATTGTAAATATTACAATTTAAAAAACATAAACCAATATAAATGTGAGAACAATTAGAGTAAAACAAAAAGTTCATTGTATATCATTAAGAAATCACAGGTGGCACAGATAAAGAAAGTTGAAAGAAAAACAAATTAATTTTTAAAAATAATTCATAGAGGACACAAGATTTCAGAAGCTAAGAAATAAAAAATATAAGTATATAAGCTTAAGCAATTATATAACATTTTTAAAGTTAATAATGAGATTAACAAACATAAACTACACAACTTCCAATTTGCTGTGTTGGAGAAATGGAGAGGGCAGTGTTACTTTCAAGAAAACATGGATAGGGGCGCCTGGGTAGCGCAGTCGTTAAAGCGTCTGCCTTCGGCTCAGGGCGTGATCCTGGCGATCCGGGATCGAGTCCCACATCAGGCTCTTCCGCTATGAGCCTGCTTCTTCCTCTCCCACTCCCCCTGCTGTGTTCCCTCTCTCGCTGGCTGTCTCTCTGTCACATAAATAAATAAAATCTTTAAAAAAAAAAAAAAAAAAAAAACATGGATAGTATGGTGAAAGGCTGAAATAAAAAAGAAAGAACTTGTAAGAATGAAAATAGAAAATGCAAATTATGATGAAAATAGGAAATTTAAATAGCTGTGCTCAAAATAAGAACAATATACTGTAATCATATTTTGAAGTCAAAGACTCTTAGGTGATTAATAAACCTCTATAAATGCTCCGTATAAGAAAAAAAAGATTCAGAGGCACCTAGCTGGCTCAGTCAGTAGAACATGTGACTCTTGATCTCCATGTCGTGAGTTCAAGCCCCACAATGGGTGTGGAGCCTACTTAAAAATAAAAAAAATTTTAAAGAGAAAAAAGATTCATGCAAATAAAATTAATTAAAATATTAACAAAGACACACTGGAAAAATAAACACCTAAATCAAAGCAAAGCAAAACAAGAGATAAAAAGATTAACATCAGATAAAGTTAACCTCAAGATGAAAGGTATTAAGTAGGACAATAATGATTAAGATACTTTGGTTATATTTATAAAATATAATCCCCAATAAACATATTACTTACATTTATTTCTATAACAATGTTTATGTAGCATGTATTAGAAACTAGACACTACTCTAAAAACTTCACAGCAATTAAATACAAACAAACCCTTGATGTAATTATAATTATCTCTATTTTATAAATGAGGAAACTGTAGGGTTTAAGTAATACAGAAGGTAAATTCTCATAGATCTTTATGTGTTAAATAATATCGTTTTATAATATAGAAACAAAACTGCTTCAAAAGAAAGGAGAAATTGGAATTGAAAAAGAACTACTTACATAAAATTTTGATATATTTTTCTAAGTCTTTAGGAATAGAGTAGATTAACATAAGGAAGAAAATGTGAATATCAAAGAATATTTGAAATCCCATAGATACTTACCAATTTTTTATAATGCAAATAGAAAATGTGCTTTATTTTCAAAATCACATGGAGAATGTCCAAAAAACTGGTAAGATTAAAAAAAGAACCCAATTATACTCCAACAAATATATAGAAGCCAAACTGAAAAACAAAATATTTAAACAAAGATATTGAGTAGAAAAAATAAAAATGGAAATCCCCAAAAAAAGAATGATTAAAAAATGTAAAAAACACTTTCCTAAACCACCTCTCATGTTCTGACTTCCCTGACCCCTTAAAATTATTCTCTTCCTGCCTACCTGCCTGCCTTCCTTCCTGAATAAATCTTTAACTATTCAGAGTCCATGCCTGGGATGGAGTCCTGGCCTGGTGTGAGGTGATGGAGACTGAATAGGATGAAGAGAACATCTGTGGTAGAAGTAATCCTAGCGTGAAATGTCGGATCCCAAATGGGTTCAAGGAGAGCTTTCCCACTAGGAGGGTGATGGCGACTGTGGGAGTCACTGTGTTCACTGTGGAGCAGCCCAAGACAGGTTGTTAGAGATTGTGGGCGTAAAGAGGGATCCACATAGTGAGGAATGCAGCAATGACAGCAGGCCTGGTGCTAGGCTCAATGTGGCGAGGAGGACGTCCACCTGGTAGCATGTGGCATCAATGGCAGCAATGACAGGCCCTAAATTGCTTTCAAAGAGATTTAAGATAATGGAAATGGATTTCTCACTGTCAAAAAAGGGAGGAACAAATATCAGTACATGCAAAGGTAAAATGTAAAATGAATCCTACAATGTTGGATTGAAATTGGATGTATTAATGTGAAACTAATTTTAAAGATAAAAGACAGATTGAAATACACATGAAAATGTGGGTATTTGGGGGCACCTGGCTGGCTCAGTCGGTGGACCATGCAACACTCGATCCTGGGGTTGTGACTCCGAGGCCTGTGCTGCGTGTGGAGATAACTTACAAATAATATCTTAAAAAGAAAAAGAAGAAAATTTGGATATTTGGGTGTGAATATATACTGTGAACGTATACATGCAATCCTAAATTCTGTCTACTAATAGGGCGTAGAGGCAGCAATATCCCAATAGCAATAAACACATCTAGTTCCTAGATCTTGGTTTCTAAATACAATTCAACATTCAAAGGAACCAAGGTTCTTGGGAGAGAGAACTATCTAATTCCAGGGTTGAAGAAGGGCAAGAACAATGTGAACCTGAAACATCTTAAAGATTGAGAGGGTATTGCAAAAGGACACAAAGAGCTGTCTTAAAAGGGGCTACCCTTTGACCAACTCTGAGATAATTTGGACATAAAAATAAATAGTGATGCATTAGTTTAGAACCCAGTGAGTAGGGGCGCCTGGGTGGCACAGCGGTTAAGCGTCTGCCTTCAGCTCAGGGCGTGATCCCGGCGTTATGGGATCGAGCCCCACATCAGGCTCTTCTGCTATGAGCCTGCTTCTTCCTCTCCCACTCCCCCTACTTGTGTTCCCTCTCTCGCTGGCTGTCTCTATCTCTGTCGAATAAATAAATAAAATCTTTAAAAAAAAAAAATTAGTTTAAAAAAAAAAAAAAATAAAACCCAGTGAGTAGAGCATGAATCTGATTTAAATGAATGGATGAATAAATGAATGGGGAGAAGAAAACACTTATTTGTGATGGGTCGTCAACTAACAAATGTAGAAGAAATGATAGGGGAAATGAGAAGTCATTTGAAAACCCCAAACACCACGGGATGCTTGATCTAGTGGGTAAAAGACTGACAAGGAATGGAATGTTTACATAATCTCAAAGCACTTCCCCACAAAATACTTACTAATTCCAAATGTAAAAAGAATAATTTACAACGGAGAAAACTGTCAACCACCAACTTAAGTGATCACAGGTAACATCATGGGTAATGGGACACATCAAAACCACGTACTGCCTGCTAGAAAGCAATAAAATGATCACAGTATCACTTCTGTGATATTTCTCCCAAAAACTCATGGCCTGAATCTAATCTTAGGAAAACATCAGACAATCTAGATCGAGGCACAGTATACAAAATTACTGCCCTGTGAACTTAAAAAAGAAAAAAAAAAAAATTCGCAGTGAGGAACTCGGAAATTCTTCTAGATGGAAACCTGAGGAGACATGACAACAGAATGTGGCACATAATCCTGAATTGGATCCTTTATCTGTGAAGAACACTGTGAGAACAACTGGGGGGGGCTTGATCAGGTCTGTGGAAGGGATAGGTAGTAATAGCTATCTCACCACTGTTAGGAAAAAAGCAAAGTCAATGCCTGTCCTCCTCAAGAACATCATCAAGGTTACTGGCATCATCCCAACATAAACACACACATACACACACACAGTAACAAACACCTATATTTAGAATTTTTTTCCAGTAACATAATTTTACCTATTTTTAAATTGCAACTTCTTAAAAAGGCACCTTACTTTGTGTGTCACTCAGTAACATTCTATTTGTATGACAGCTTAATACTTTTGATGCATGACAGCTTGGGGGGAAAAAAGTCTGTTCTCTCTGCAGAGCAACCTAAAATAATTTAGAAAAAAAAAAAAAACACAATAAAACAGTGAGCTCTAGAGACCAAAATCAAAGTTCTTTTATTTTTAAAAATTCCATTAAGCAAGACTTGCTGTCATAAATAAAAGCAGGCAGGGCATGCCTATGGATATTAATTAAACTCCCTGAAAATACGCATTCAGAAATGCAGTTCCAAACATGACAACAGAACAAACTGTAAAGAATCCCTGTAGCTGTGACTCTCATGTGTTGTCTTTTAGGTAATATCAAGCAGTGATTTTTGTCACTGTGCAAAGCAGCCAGGGAGCTGCAGGTACTGATGGAGATTCAGGGTTCAAGTTCCAGATACTCAGGGAGGTGCAAAAGAAAAGACTGATCTGGTCTTGACTGTGGCCCTCTAGTAACTTACCTTCCAAAATTCAAAAGCTAAAAACCAAAATGCCACTATGTATGGAAAACAAAAACAAAAACAACTAGTGTCCCAAAACATTTAACTCTGATTTAGGTGAAAAGTATTAGCATGATCAGAGTATCATTTCCAATCTCAAAAGCAGCACAGAATACAACCTGTATCTAGAGTCACAGCCTAGAGAGGAATGAATGCTGCCTATGTCAGCCCCATGGTTGCACCTCAAAAGAAAAGCAGCCCAAGTTACTAGGCAGGATCCATCCCTTTTGCAGCCGATCAAAACGCACCAGTCTTTAGGAATAATTAGTGCATGTGCATGACATCAACTATTCACAGTTTAACTGTGCAAACTTATGCCTGAGCCCTTGCTTATGTGCCTTCTGATTCCTCTCCAACCTTGTCTACCTACTGTAAATTCGGGAGCCCAGACTTGACAGAACAGTGTTTTGATAAATTAAGTCAAAGCAGTTACAATTCAGGTGATTGTTTATGCTTATCCACTAGCAGCTTTGATTTTTCTGGTGGAGATTAACAATGGGTTCACACACAAGAGAAAAGGGCAAACAACTGTTTATGTAAAGGCATGCTAATTATAACACATTATGAACCTGAAAAGCAAAATCCCTTCCTGGTAAATGTTTTACAGGATAGAGGAGAAGACCCCTAAATATAAAACAAACAACAAGCACATTTTTGGGGTGTACATGGAGGTCATCAGAGGCTAGCAAACTTAATTAATTTACTTGGAATACAGTCTCTGACAAACACGGCTTAAGGCAGTCACAAAACTTAGTCACTTAAACGACATCTACCTACACAATAAAATATATACCCACCGTGGTCCTGAGCTATGCTAGAGTGTCTAAGACAATCAAGCAGCCCGACTGCTTTCCTGAGAAGGAAGAAAGCATAAACAGTGAAGAGTGGAAAAGGATCTAAGATGAATTGTACATTCTCAAAGAGACTGCTGTTGAATGCAAGGTGGAGGAGATTCAGATGTTTTAAATGGACAGTCTGCTGGAAAGTTCACACTCCTGTGTTACTCAGAATGATTTAACTTACAGTAAGTCTCACTCCACAAGTTCTCCTGCTATGAAATGAATGCTTTGCCACTACATGCCTGCCATGGCTTCCTCTTTAGACCACCACATCATTGCCAATAACCATTTGCTCAATAGCAGCTGTAAACGCCTTACACAGAGAGAAAGCTACTTTTGAGACTTAATAACACTCATTCTGAAAGTCTGCACTGAAAAGGGCTGAATTGCACTGTTGCTGGAATTAGCCCTTTTAGAGGTAACAGAATACAGTTTCCTTAAAATGATATTAAGGCCATTAAGAAACATGGTAGCATGAATGTGCAAATATGTATGTGTGTGGGTATTAGGTGCAAAAGAGATAACTAAGAAAAAGAAGAGGAATATCCAACTAATCTTATCACTATCACCTAAAGAAAATCATTTTACAAATATTAAAATGTTTTTACCTTTAAGGAACAGTATATGAATACAGAAACACAGACCCTCTCCTCTTGAAGTTTACAAAACGAATTAAGTGGCAGGCTAACCTCACTAGCTCAGTTTATTCCAGAGTCTAATCTGTATCAATGAAAACACGATGGGTGAAGAGCATAGATTATCTACAACCCAATAGCATTTATATTTTATTTGCTAGGAATGCTTTCATCCATAATAATACAAGGCTTAATCAAACAAGGGTTTGTTTTTCCTTGTGTTACAAGATAGTAGAGGTGAGCAGTAGTTAATGTTGGTCCATCTCCTCAGCAACTCAGGATCCCAGCATCTCTCCACTCCTCCACTCTGCCATGTCTACATTATGGATTCCTATCCTCAGGCTTACTGCTCGTGGTTGCAATATGGCTACTACAACTCCATAATATAACACCATAAAAGGTAGAA
The DNA here is from genome assembly GCF_024610735.1 of Ursus americanus. Lineage (NCBI taxonomy): Eukaryota > Metazoa > Chordata > Mammalia > Carnivora > Ursidae > Ursus > Ursus americanus. The sequence continues at coordinate 34,250,425 of NC_142127.1, read as the reverse complement.
GGAAAGGTAGGAGAGTGACCACAGCTGAGAAGGAACTTATCCTCTGTCTCTATGCTTTTATTAGGGAACAAAACATTCCAGAAGTCCCAACTGACAAATATACCCTTATATTTAATAGGCTAGTATTGGATTACAGTATGGACTCCAAAACCACCTTCCCTGAGACTCAGAGTCCTCCATCCTATTACGTAAAAGATAATTGCTTTGTTTACTGAAGGTGGAGGAAATACTTAAATAAGCAACCATAGTTTCTGTGCATGTTTCATACCCATTTGCAGACTCTTCAATGGTATGGGTTTTTCTTACATGAATATGTTCCTATTCATTTGCTGACAGAAAAATATGGTTCAGCCATTGCACTCATTTTCAAGTCTAGGAGGTGCTAGGGTAGAGTTTTAATTATATTACAACATAAAAACCACTCTATCCAAAAATTAAACCCACGACTTCTGCCTCATTAACCCATTATGATAATTAACTAGGGGGGTGCCTGGGTGGCACAGCTGTTAAGCGTCTGCCTTCGGCTCAGGGCGTGATCCCGGCGATCTGGGATCGAGCCCCACATCAGGCTCTTCTGCTATGAGCCTGCTTCTTCCTCTCCCACTCCCCCTGCTTGTGTTCCCTCTCTCGCTGGCTGTCTCTATCTCTGTCGAATAAATAAATAAAATCTTTAAAAAAAAAAAAGATAATTAACTGGAATAACTGCTGCCAAACAAGATTGTAATGTATAAAGTTCTATTCCTTTTCATTCAATATAATGTACACATTCACATGCTCACATGAGTTAGGCAAATGATTAAAAACTAGTAAATGAAATCAAAAAGATGTTACAAGAGGGTATTATGATGTCTGTCTCAAAAACTTAGGGATGAATCCTTGAACTCCACTTAATGATCTGCTATGGATTTAGCATAAATGAATCTATCTAAATTCATAAACAATCCAGTGATATTTTCACTCCGGCAAAACTTTGAGAATATTGTATTTTCTATTCATTGGGTTTCCCCTATAGAGTATCAGATAAGTCAAGGACTCTAATAATATATTTCGTTTTTTCTAAAATGAGAAAAAGAGAGAATTCTATTCATTTCAAAAGGAAGCACTGGACTATGTCACTATTTATTAGCACTGCGAATGTCAATGGCTGCTGATACATATAGCAGTAAAGCATATTACTTAAAACAAAACAACATAAAATGGTTATATGCATTTAGTATCATCACTGGTTAAGGAATCTGTTCTCCAGTTTTATTACAGGCTATCTTTCTCGCAGTGGTTTACAGTATCTATATATTGAAGACAAAATTATGTCAAAATATGAAACTGACAAATATAAACTATTTCCTAACCTCAATTCTTAGCTTGAAATCTTAGTGTCATAGTAAAAATTAATAATCATCTAGAAATAGATTTAACCAACAAAAATAGATTTAGCCCCCTACGTGTAAGTTTTGGATCCTATGTTTATGTCACTCTGCCAATATCATATACTTCAGTAATGCCAAGCTCCACTGTTAAGTCAGGTGTAGACCTGGTAAATGAGTGAGGTAATGGGACCACTGAAACTACATGTTATTTTGGTATTAAACTCAGGACTTAATCTGCTTCTGCAGGTTTAGACATGAATAAGGCAACCTGGATACATGGAATGATGTGCATAAATATATTCCTCCTTTACCTAATAAAAGATATTTACAGCATTTCCATACTTTATAAAACAACACCTATGTACCCTCCCAGCTTCATAAAAACTTCTCAAATATATAGATTTAAAACAGAGCTAGACAAGATTTGAGATTTGAACTAGTTTTATAATTGAGGACACCGAGGGGAACTATGACTTACTTGCATTCTGAAAGCAAAGCTAAAGCTAAAATTCAATTCTTATAGATCATACCTTGTTTTTGTTTTTTATTTTTCTTTACAACACAAAATTCAATTCATAAAAGGATAATGACTCAGCTATCAGAAAGAACGAGTTCTCAACATTTGCTGCAACATGGGCGGCACTGGAGGAGATAATGCTAAGTGAAATAAGTCAAGCAGAGAAAGACAATTATCATATGATTTCTCTCATCTATGGAACATAAGAACTAGGATGATCGGTAGGAGAAGAAAGGGATAAAGAAAGGGGGGGTAATCAGAAGGGGGAATGAAGCATGGGAGACTATGGACTATGAGAAACAAACTGAGGGCTTCAGAGGGGAGGGGGGTGGGAGAATGGGATAGACTGGTGATGGGTAGTAAGGAGGGCACGTATTGCATGGTGCACTGGATGTTATACGCAACTAATGAGTCATCGAACTTTATATGGGAAACCAGGGATGTACTGTATGTTGACTAACACTATATAATAAAAAAACATTAAAATTAAAAAAAAGGATAATTACTATTATCTGGAGAATCTTATATGCACTGAAAACATGCTTAAAATTATAAAAAAATGAGAGAAATTAAAGAAAACAAATAATGGAAATATAACATGTTTGTGAATTGTCAGTCTCAATATTAAATTAGTTAACCAATCTTTACATTCAATGCATACTAATATCCTTGTGAGGTTTTTTTGTAGAAATTAAAAATCTGGTTCTAAAATTTTTATGGAAAAGCAGAGGTCAAGAATAGCCAAGGCAAATTTGAAGAACAAAGCTGGATGATTTATAAAATGTAGTTAAGAAAGTATGTTATTGGCATCTTTTCATGATGCTCAACATCACAGACTTACCCATCATGAAAAGATGCTCAACATCACCCATCATCAGAGAATTACAAATCAAAACTATAATGAGATATCACCCCCCATGTGTAAAAATGTCTAAAATTAACAACACAGGAAACAACAGATGTTGGCGAGGATTTGGAGAAATGGGAACCCTCTTACACTGTTGGTGGGAATGCAAACTGGTGCAGCCACTCTGGAAAACAGTATGGAAGTTCCTCAAAAAGTTAAAAATAGAACTACCTTACCCTATAACCCAGCAATTGTACTACTAGGTATTTACCCAAAGGATGAAAAATACTGAAAGGGGCACATGCAACATATCAACAATAGCCAAATTATGGAAAGAGCCCAAATGTCCATAGACTGATGAATGGATAAAGAAGGAATGTTATATATACAATGGAATATTACTTAGCCTTAAAAAAAGAATGAAATCTTGCCATCTGCAAAGACATGGATGGAGCTAGAGTATAGTACGTTAAGTGAAATAAGTCAGAGAAAGACAAATACCATATGATTTCACTCATATATGGAATTCAAGAAACAAAACAGATGAACACATGGGAAGAGGAAAAAAGAGAGACAAAGAGAGGGAAACCATAAGAGACTCTTAACTACAGAAAACAAACTGAGGTTTGCTGGAGGGAAGGGGAGTGGGGGATGGGCTAAATGGGTGATGGGTATTAAGGAGGGCACTTGTTATGATGAGCACTGAGTGTTATATGTAAGTGATGAGTCACTAAATTCTACTCCTGAAACCAATATTACACTATATGTTAACCAACTAGAATTTAAATAAAAATTTGAAACAAAAAAAAGAAAGAATTTTATTGGCAAACACAGAAAATTGACCAATAGAAGAAAACAGAGTCCACAATATTTTTAAGATTTTGTTATTTGAATACAGGTGATGCATATATATGCATAAGTATATATATATGTGTGTGTGTGTTTGTATATTATCATGGTGTTAATATATTCACCCAAGTTATGACAAAGGTATAACACAGTACATGGAGGAAGGATAGTCTTCCCAATCAATGGTGCTGGGTCAAGAGCAATCCATTGGAGAAAAGTAAATCTTGACTTCCCATTGGAGAAAATTAACTCCAGAGGCACTGAGATCTAAATATGAAAGGTGACATTATAAAGCTTTTAGTGACAAACACAGCACAATAACTCTGTACTGTATTAGGTAAATACTTCTGAAATAGGACACAATAAGCAGTAAACATGAAATTAAAAATAATAAATTCGATTATATTAAAATTAAGAACCTATGTTTATTAATAGCATTGAAAGAATGAAAAGTCAATCCACCAAAAGGAAGAAGATATTCATTATATGTACATCTGACAAAATACTAATATCCAAAATATCTTAAATAACACATAGAATCAATAAGAAAAGGTCAGAAAATACAATAGAAAAAAAGGGGGAGGGTTTTTACAGACACTGCATACAAGAAAATGTCCAAATAACCTTATTATATGCTTACTGCACAAAAAAAGTGCTCAACTACATTAGCCAATAGGAAATGTAAGGAAAAACCACAATGTGGTACTAGAGCACACCCACTGGATTGGCTAAAATAAAAAATACAGAAAACACCCAGTGTTCGGCTTGGAAAAACTAAATTTCTCATAAACTGTGTATAAGTGGAAATTGGTAAAGCCACTTTACAAGACTGACACTATCTAATAAAGCTTAACATGGGCCTACGCTATTATCCAGCAACTTCATTCCACTCCAATCCGAACAGAAATGAATGTTGAATGCTTACAGCAACACAATTTGTAATAGTAAAAAAAAAAAAAAAAAAAAAAAAAGGAACTACCAAATACCCATCAACAGTAGAATGGATAAATTGTGGCCTATTCATGCAGTGGAATAATAATACAACAATGAGAATGAATGATGTACAACTATGCACAAAACTATGGATAAACACCACAAACCTACTGAGCAAAAGAAGCCAGAAACAATACCTTATAATTCCGTTTATGCAAAGTTTCTAAACACACAAAACCAATCCATTCTGTTAGAGATCAGAGTAGTATTTACCCACGGCCAAGTTAATGATGGCAAAGTAGCAGGATTTAAGAAAATTTAAGAGAAACAGATGACTTCAGAATAACCCTAAGTGTGGTCTTTTTGCCTATGGGTTTCTGAGAAAAGTAAGCTTTAGAATCTATATCAAATAACTAAACACACAAAACCAATCCATTCTGTTAGAGATCAGAGTAGTATTTACCCACGGCCAAGTTAATGATGGCAAAGTAGCAGGATTTAAGAAAATTTAAGAGAAACAGATGACTTCAGAATAACCCTAAGTGTGGTCTTTTTGCCTATGGGTTTCTGAGAAAAGTAAGCTTTAGAATCTATATCATATTCATATGATGATTAGCTAATGTCACATAGGTCTCAAAATTGTTATTCAGCAGCTCTAATTGTGTGATTTCAGGTCAGCAGCTGGGCCCCCATGAGTGGCTAATAATCATTTTGAGTAGGAAGCAAGCTACTTAATATTTGTTTCCTTAACATGAAAATAAAGGTAAAAAAAAAGTATGTGAGCTAAATGTTGCACTTTATTTGTATATATCTTTAAGATAAAGAAATTTCTTATATGAAAAATAGAAGAGGTAGAAGTTTAGGCCTTTGTTGTCTAAATGAGTTTTATTTGGCCTTTCAGCACCGAGGCTGGAGTCACCTTTATCAAAGTTACTTTGCAGGAATTTCATTAAAGTGTGGCTTGCTTGGCCATATTTCTTTACACTCAAGTTATGTCTGTGTGAGGGAATGACTAAAGAAAAATTAACCTAAAGCATTTATTCCCTATTTAAAAAAGTAAATTTGCAATTTTTAAAAACTACAGAAATCATGTTTATGAGAGTTACTAGAGTTACAATGCATTGACTTGCATTGATTCCAGTCACTTTCATCGAACCTTCCCAAATGGCTCAAGTTATAATTTAGAATAACTAATACATGAAGTCCATGTACAAGGAGCTCTGTATCACATTTAAGCAATTTTCCCACCTGTGTGTGTGAGTGCATATGTTTGTGTGTGTGCTTCCAGTAAAGGACCACAAAAACTCTTCCAAATATACATGAAATATGTTACCATTTGCCTCAGAAGTTCTCATTTTAATATTTATTATGTTAGAATTAAAATCTTCCTCAACAGAATAATAACTCCATATCAAAGCAAAAAGTCATTGTTAAAGAAAAAATAGAGGCTCTATGCATTTCCTAGTAACACTTTACACTAAAAAATTCTTACTAATTAAGATTACCATACATACACACAAAAGAGAGTACAAAGAATGTTTTATAATTCACTCCTAACAAAGGGGGAAAAAAGACCTTTTAAACATTCAGCATAATGTGAATACTCTGTAGAGTGGAAATCCAAGGAACACCCCTTTTTTCATATGATTAAACTGTGCAGCACATCAGGAATGCCAATTAAAGTTTTAAATTACATTTCCGGAACTAACTGCTAGTGGCATCCATCTTCCTCAAAAGTAACATCTGTGAAGCTGGCAGCACAGGACTAGATTTTTGGACACTATGGGGTAGAATATTATAAGCTTTCTGGTTTTTTTCCACCCAGTGTCCTTGAACTTTTCTCAACCTACCCCTATTTATTTATTTATTTTGTTGAAAACTTCCCATGGTTTTATATTATCTTGGAATTAAAAGGCAGAACAACTGCATCTTGGTTTTATTAGCTTTTTCAGAGGTCTTTGGACAAATACAGAAACAGATACCCTCTTCATCATCCGTTACATAGCAAAGAAGTATCTTTCAGTCAATGCCAATTAAGCCCCCAGAAAAAGGCTTTGTCGTAAGCTAGCCATGTGAACATAGCATCTAGTGAGTTGGAGGGGACTATGGATAAATCCAGTCTCTTTTCATGTGACAGTAATTCAAACATTTGATAACATCTGTGATGGTTAATTTTATGCATTAACTTGACTAGACTAAGAAATGTCCAAAATCAAAAACAAAACCAAAATGTCCAGACAGCTGGTAAAACATCATTTCTGGGTGTGTCTGTGAGGATGTTTCCTGAAAAGATTAGAGATTAGCATTTGGATCAGTAGACTGAATAAAGAAGGTCCCTTTTCAACCAGGGTGGGCAGGCACCATCCAGTCTGAGGGTCAAACAGAACAAAAAGGCAGAGGAAGGGCTAATTCTCTCTCTTTGAGCTGGGACATTCATCTTCTCCTACCTTTGGATATCAGAGGTCCTGATTCTCAGGACTTTGAACTGTGGGACTTACACCAGCACCACCACCTCTGCCATGCCCCCACCCCACTTCACCACATACCCCCTAGTTCTCAGGCCTTACTCAACTGAATTATACTACCAGCTTTCCTGGTTCTCCAGCTTTCAAACAGCAGACTTTGCAGCCTCCAAAACTTTATGAGTCAATTCCTATAATAAATCTCTTCTTATATATATCTTTAAATATCCTATTGGTTTTGTTCCTCTGGAGAACCCTGAATAATACAACATCCAAGCCATAATTACTATCTCAATTTCTCATTCTGGTCTTCCCTTTTTCAAGCTAAACATTCTCAGCTTCTTTAAGCCACTACTGATCAGATGGTTGTTGCAATCTTTCTGATAATATCAGCACCGACTGTAAAAACAGAAAACTAAGGCTTAGGCTCCCTGACATCATCATCATCACAGATTCACTGGGATAAGAACAAAGAAGGGGTTCCAGTGGGAGTTAACCTCGTCTAGCTCATTACAACCAAAAGACAATCCTTCCCTGGAACTCAAGGGTAATCTCATCGTATCCCTTCCTACATAAAACATGGAATCCTAAACTTTAATGAGATACCTAGTGTAAAAACAGAGATACAGACTTCAAATGTCCTGTTCAGTAACAGCACATTATGTTTGTAGAGAGCCTTCTGCTGTTCTAATCCTGACCCTCACAAGACTGTGAAGGCAGCAGAATAAGAGTTATTATTAATAATATACAGATTCGAAGGCTAGGGTTCACAGAGGTAAAAGAATTACAAGTTCTCACAACTGGTGAGGAATGGAAGCAAATCTTCCACCCAGGATTTCTTCTCATGCCCAATCCTGACCACACTTTGCTGCCTCTTCATGCCATGGAGGTATTTAAGAATGTGCAGATGGCTGGGGGGCAAGATTTGAAGGACACCTAGGAGGCCCAGAGATGCAAACATCACCTCCATGACTTTTGTGAGCCTCAGACTCCAGAATAGGGATTTACTCTTCTGGGGTTTAAAAGTTTTCTAACTTTTTAAGAATAACTTGTACAATTAAAGAAACTAAAAACCTTTAACTCCACCAGAATACCTTTCAGCAGGAAGAGCATTAATAGGAGACATTGAAGGACACTCCAGACAAATTTCACTATCTTATTTTTTATGTCCTGGCACTAGCTTTTGACCACTCTCAGTTACGTTTTTGTTTGCTTTTGTTCTGTTTCATTTTGTATCTGACTCTGAACAACTCATTTGATCTCTTCATCTCTCATATGATCTCTTACCTTATTGTTTAAGCATCTATTTTAGGTTTGCATTGTGAAAATAATAACAATTAAACTGCATTTGTTTTCAAAATAATTTCCCCAAATTTATGGACTTCATCAGTTAAAAAAAAAAAGGGGGTGGGGGATCTTACATGGTTAAAGGAAAAAGAGAGGTGAGCAATATTCTTAGAATTTCAAAAGATTCCAGAGCAACGCCAAAGGAGAAAGTTTATAGACGTCCTGTGGCTTTGAGTAAAAAATTTACTCATTTTTAGGTATTATTTCTTGTCTCTACTAGGTTTGATAAATTTGTATATAAATCTAGCCGTAAATAACTGATGACTAAATATTGAGAAAGTTTTGACTCAATGCTTAAACAAGACTTCTGGCTAGTTGCTATACAATCTGTTCAATTTCCACTCAAAGTAAGCCTGCTACCAGACTGCTATTATATTAACAGTCATTACAAAATCTGTGTTCTTTAAAAATTAAGCATGTTATTAAAATATTAAACATTTGTGCTTCTTCCTTTTTCTCTTGCTATGAAATGTTCTATTAGAGCAGAAAGTTTTAAAATTTGTATGTAGAAATTTTAAAATTAGCTATAAATATTAAATGCAGGCACTCAAATTGTGTTACTTTATATAAGTGATAATACTGAAATAATTCCTCAAGTTGTGTTCTTTCTCTGCATCTTACCATGTTCAAGTTAGCTTTTGTTTTTTTTTTCCCAGAAAAGAAAATTCCAAATAATTTAGGAGCAATACCTGAGAAAGTATCCTACCTACAAATGCATAAATTGGTGTCCTGGAATAGTTTAGAAGTTATGTCTTCTGTAGACTCTTAAATTTCTGCTAAAAATGCCCCAGTAGTAGCAGAAAGTCTGCTTCACTTATTGTCTAAAAGAATACTGAAGTGCAGTGGAATCCCTACAGATGGGACTAGAACTTGTTAATATGCACTTTTATTTCCCATAAGTGGCAACATTGCTAGCAATTAGGAACAACAAACAACCAACAAAAGAAAAAAGGGCAAAGCAGAATGTTTATTATTTTCAGAGGTTCATCAGGGAATGCTTTTGTGTCGGGGGAATGAACACTGCCACCCAGGCAGGGAAGCTTCATTGCTTCTAAAGTGCCCCAGCGATGCTGAATAAAGTTATTAAAACAGTTCTTACCCCTTTGTCTTCACTCCACTACGTGAAGTGACAAGCGTGCAGTTCAGAGTATGCCAGGTGAGATGTAGGAAAACCAATGTTATTTGGAATCAGTGTTTGTATTGGGACTCACGATTCATCTCAAAAGGAACGGAATCACTTCATGAAGAACATGAAAATATTACTCTTCTGTTAATGTTTTGAGTAGGAGGCTTTCCCATTTGGCTGGTTTAGGAACAGAGAAACTTGAAGCTATTTATATTTTTATTTTTTAGCTCAATTTCTATGGAGTTAGAAGTAATTTTGTACTCATAGGTCTGTTAATTGGACATAGCGGCTCTTTTCCAGTGTTAAGTGGGATAGTATTCAAAACTGAGCAAATAATTAGTGAGCCATTAGAAGGTCTCTGGTGGTCACTGTAATGACCCCTAAATTCAGTAATTATACCACCCAGGTCTTTGGTGGACAGCAGTGCCCAATAATGCAACACCTCACTTAAAAATTTTAATCTGAGTTGTGTGCAATTCAGAATATTTCCTACTCATAAAAGTTTAACAAAAGTTTTTGAACTTCAGAATTAAATATTATGACTGGCTATCCTGGCTGCCTGGGAATTATCATTCCCCATTGAGCGTGCTTTAGAGGTTCTGAAATAGTCAACGAGAACAGAGCTCCTCCATGCAACTAAGTTCCATCTCATTTTTTCCCTGGCTCCCACTCACTTCTCTAGGCAATGGAGGCAGGTCCTGTCACAGGGGAGAAAGCAACCAGCTCAACTGATACTCAACAAAGCATGCATGTTTTCTGTGCGTCTTCCCTATCTCATCTCAATTCTCAATCCTTCGTTACAAATGAAACACTTATCACTGCCTTTTAAACAATATGAGAACAAAAGGAATACTCAGTATGCCAAAGTGCTTCACTCGGAAACCATCCTTTGGCCCCCTTCCCTACATGTGTATAAGATGAAAAAACACCAGCTTGAAATTGTGACCACTTTCAGCTCTGATAAGCCAATCCATGAGTCAGACAAAATAATGAGAAACAGAAGAGGAAGCTAAGAGGTAAACCAAAAAAAGATGGTGAACTTAGGGTTGAGAGTGTTAATGTAGGGCAAGAAAAGAGCAATAGTAGATTAAAGGTGGAAGGTCCAGGACATAGATGGGAAGCAGAAGGAGCAAATATTCTGACCCAAGCCTGCTGGAATGCCTTATGTCAGCCACTCGCTTCTTAAAAAGTTGACAAGTAACACATGCCAAAGACTGGAGATGGAATTACAGCCTTAATTTATGTATGTTTTCAAAGTACATTGTGTTTAAAGTAATAGAAAGCACCGAAACCTGCTGGGAGAACTGCAAGGCTGCAAAGCCATTAGCATCTACCATTTAAAGCTGTTAAAAGGCAGTGCACCAGTCACAGTTGAGAGAGCTGCTGACACACTGCAGAGGAGCCAAAGCCAGCCAAAACCCCGGGGAGCTAAGGAGACCAGAGGGCTGCACAGCAATCAAGCCACGGTCTCTAAGACTATATTTCCGATGACAGTTTGTTCTAGACTTCATCCCCAGATCTAATTACATCCAAAGCCATTGGTAGCAATTAACACTTAGTAGGCACACAAAAAACACCCTTGATTACAATTAGCCCTTAGAGATTAGTTAAAACAAAAATTGCACACATTTCAATGAAATTAACAACTGAGCTGCATGAGCCCAGCGATTGGATTTTGAGGTGAAATCAATGTGAAATTCTGAACCCTCCTGTTCCTTGCAAGCCAGTAGTTCTCTAAAAGCAATGCCCCCAGAGCCATGGTGGAATAGAATGACAGAAGTTAGACACTGACAGAGAAAATCACCTCTGTCAGACATATCTTTCATATTCGTGGATAAACTAAATAAATAAGGAATATGAAGTCTCAAATTGGTATTTGAATTTTTAATAAGCTCTCGATTAACAACTTATGGTAATATTTCCTACTACTGGCATTTTAGGAAAGGTATAAAAGAGACTCAAAGTGAGTGAAAAGGAGCAGGTAAGGGTAAGTATAAAGTAGTATTACTGTGTTTGTTTCTTAATGATCTAGATTCAGACTAAATGGTAAGATGAATAAACAAGCCTTATAACTCAAATTGTGGGGACACATAACATATTCATTTTGCATTGCTTCATTTGAGCTGGTGGGGCTCTTTTGAAGATTGAATAGATACATGGAGTGCCTTTTATTTAGCACTTGATCATTGCCTAGTTTCTGCTTCCTTAATTACACCTGAAAATTGTTTAAGCTTAACAGTTCCAATATTTCACCAACCCCCCCCAAAAAAAAAGGTCTATGGCCATATATGGTGAAATAGTTGGGTGAGTGAAGGCAGAATTTCATTCATTATTTTAAAACATGATAGCCACATGTATGCTTATAAAGTATTTCATTTAATTATATAATTGAAAACCTACCTTGAGATATGTGATATGGAGCAGATCTCCAGATTTTTTATTTGCATGTGAAGGCCCTCCAAGGTGAACAAGCAATGGAAGTTTTGGTAACGATAAATGTGTTCTACCTCACTGGAAATATCAATTCTAAATGAAGAAGACAACAAATGTGGCTAAACCTCCAGGAGAGAGGCCCAGGTTAGCAAGAATTCCCCACAACGTCGGGCAAATGTAAAGCATTTGTTCTGGGATACAGAAACTGCAGGAGGAAGCAACGTTCTGGTATAACACTGGTGTCATTCAACGTCTTCTGCCTAGTCCCTAGGAACTTTCCCCAAGACTTAGGAAAAGGGCCCTAAAAATTGAAAGAGGTGGCTTGGAGGAGAGAAAACAAGTTATTTAGAACAGCATTCATAGCTAGAGAAGAGGAGGTAGACTTTAAGAACTTCAGAGATATTAGTAGCCAGAGTATAGAAGTGGCACCAAACAATATATTTTGGGAAGAAAGAAAGTTGAGGGTCTAAGTGATGGCAGAATAGTTGTGAGGGTGCTGGCAGTTTTGGGTTAATATTTGATTTTGCTCCTGTTGGCTGTGGTCACTGAAGGACATAGAGTCATAGAGACAGATAAGAACTAGCAGAAAAGAACTGACTTCAGGCAAACGGCAGTGTGAGAGACACTGAGATATCAACAAGGAGGGGGGAAGCCCAAGAATCAGGATGTCTGCAGCTTCTACAATGTTCCTGAGTGGATGGTGGAGAATCAATAGCACAATGATGGTTGCTCAAGCTTTGCTGGTTCTCAAGCCGATCTGTCCAAGGGAAATAAATAAGAATAGCATCTATTTCAAATAAAGTCGAATGTTAAAATATATCTTATCTTTTGTCTAAAAGATAAAAGTGTTTCACTGTGGTACTTGCTCCAGTTTCAGGAATGATATTATTTTACCCACTAATCTTTGACTATATATCTCTATGACTTAAATTCCATATCCACCATAAAGGTGGCTTCATTCTATTAATGGAGTGCCTGCAGTGACTCATCTATATGTTGGCCTTGGTAGTAGTTTCCATATAGTTGAACAAGTTTCCACAGCACAGCCTACTTATTTTGTTGGCCTCCACCCATTCTTTTACAAGAAGGCTGAAGTAGAACTAATTATTTATCATTCCCCTATGGGGCAGAATGTGACAGCTTTTCAAAATGGTAGATCAACATATCTTTCAATTTCTGGGAGACAGTGGCCTTTTCCTGGTCTGACTTTCAAGTGTCATCTCCAATGAATATAGATACTGTCACTGATGATGGTTTTCAGAAACGATGATAGAAGAGATGGCCATGCATGAGAATCTTCATGTAACTTAAAAAGACTATTTCCATATAGTGCACTTCAATGTCGCATGTCAATGAATTCGGAAATAATCATGTGATGCGGTGGCAGGCCTCTGTCCCTCCTCACTTCTGTGGGTGGAGATCTAACACAACTCACCAGGTAAAAAGCCCAAGTCTTTTCTATGCTACCACAATGTCCTATCTATTCTCTTCAATGAAGTAACTATTCTCTAATTACAGTAAGTAAACAAATATAGCCACAACTTCAAGGATATAATGAGATTCCCATTTTCATTTATTTATTTATTTTTGTAGATGAAAGGCTTATCCTGTTACAGTGACTTTCAAGCTTTGGTAAGAACTGAGGTGTAGATAGGAGACAGACTGGAATGATGTTGGTTAAGAGTTGAAGAAGGAGGTATGAAAAAAGATAATTTTGTTAAATCTCAATGAGCTTATTCTTTGAAGGACGAATAAATTGGTAGCTTCTTTCAAAAAGCAAGCCATAATTTCCAAGAATATCATATCCAATAGCATAACTGTCACACTGAAATAATATAAATATTGTAAATCTAATTGAAGTGCATTTTTAAACTAGTTAATAAGAATTGGAGGCATAAGAATTTAGATTATTCTCGATGTTTTATGGTATTTTCTAGATATTTTCAACTGAAGTTTCTAAAGAAGGAAAAAAAATACAAGTATATTTATCACGTCAAAAACAATCACAAACCACCAATTTAATTTCTAGTGATATCAAAAGAACTGATGTTCAGAGAGATAGTAGTTTTTTACTCAAAATTTCAAAAATGCTTTCTTTCTTCCCAGTATACAGGAGGACTGAACATCCCCATCCCCTTGCAGTTACATGTGTACACTTGCCTTGGCAAATAAAATATGAATAAAACTGAAGCTTTTAAGAGCTAGTGCACAATTCTGTGTCCCTTTCCCTGTCACAGAAAAGTGATAATCCAAAGGAAGGACCCTACTTGACTTGCACTGCTGAGTAAAGAACATACGGAGCAGAGACCACAGCTGACCTAATAATGGACATGTAGCACAAGTCAGCAACAAACCTTGGTTGCATTACGTCATTATGAATTTGGGTTTATTTGCTACTACTAACTGAACTTCTTTTTTTTTTTTTTTTTTTTTTTAAGATTTTATTTATTTACTTGACAGAGAGAGATACAGCCAGCGAGAGAGGGAACACAGGCAGGGGGAGTGGGAGAGAAAGAAGCAGGCTCCTAGCAGAGGAGCCTGATGTGGGGCTCGATCCCAGAGCACCGGGATCACGCCCTGAGCAGAAGGCAGATGCCTAATGACTGCGCCACCCAGGCGCCCCAAGTGAGAGCGAAAAGTGCACTGGCCGGTAATCGAACCCGGGTCAACTGCTTGGAAGGCAGCTATGCTCACCACTATAACACCAACGCTGAACTTCTTTTGATTGGTATAACTACTTAACTTCTTTGTTAAAGAAATACTGGTAATTTATTAGAAAATATAGCGTTGGTGTCAAACAAACTATAATTCAAATAGTGGTTCTGTCATTTTTTAGCTAGGTGACATTGCTAAGATTCTCAGCTTCTCTCTGAACTTCCATTTACTCATCCATGAAATGGGTATTATGGTAACTACTTCACAAGATGGCTGCATGAATTACAGTGAAGAGATATAAAGAACTGGACACAGTTCCTAGCATGTCAAATTGAGCTACACAATATACAGCAGCTTTTACAATAATTATCTCCTAGAGAAGACTATAGATTCAGTTATTTTGGATTACTTACAATGACATCAAGTTCTAACTTGAGGCCAGATTTTTTTTAATGTTTCCACTAATGTAACCCCATGCATACTATGAATGTTATAAAGCTACAGATTTAGGCCAAATTATAATAGCAATTTTTGTGAATCCATTTCAGAATCCTGAGCTTAGTAATTTTGATAAATGACTCCTTCAAAAACTTGGCTTTAGTAGTGACTGAAAATGGTTCAGAGAGCTGAGTAATTGTACAATGAAGTTCCTGTGGCAAAGCTCAGAAAAAAGGGCCTTAATACAGTGTTTTAAAGACAGATCTTTTCACTTGTGGTATAAGTATTTCTTGTTTATTTTTTTAGTAACATCAAATCTTATACCAAAGATTTCTATTCTTAAAGGAAACAGATTAAGAATAAAAAGAGACTGAAAAATAGTGATCTTTTGCAGCATGTGATCTCACTGCTCTTGGAAATTTATACTCTTGAAGACCACTTGATTCTTAAAAATAATCAAATTCACAATGGCAAATAAGAAATGAATTGTATGAACTTGTCAATGTGACTTATATATTCATTTACCATAACAAGTTCGCTTAAATAGTTCCCGGTGTCTATGATAATCATTTTATTGACAAATTGATAATAGTATTAAAGAACTACACATGGAATACATGAACCAAGATTGGTGGATGGTTGGATACCTACTACTATCCAGTAGAGAAAAAGCATAAAACAAAGATAGGCCCTCTAGGAGCTGTAATTCAGAAATAAAAATATATATTCCTTCTCCTTCAAAGGTTAATGTGTGCAGTTCAGATGATAATTATACTAGGGTTCAGAAGAGATAAAATGATTCAGACCAATTGTTCTTAAAGTGTGTTACAGGAACTCCTAGTGGTCACTGAGATCTTTCAAGGGATCCACAAGGTCAAAGTATTTTCATAATAATAACGAGATATTATTTTGTTTTACTTTCATCCTGAGTGTATGTGGAATTTCTAGAGGCTACATAAGGTGTGATGACACCGTCTCTGTGGCAGCCAATGGAATGCGTACATTTGTATTTTTGTATTCCAAAAAGTTCTCATTTTTAATTTCTAATTGGTAAATATGAATAGATAAACCTGTATAAAGTTCTTTGGGTCCTCAAAAAAAAAATTTAGGCGTGTAAAGTGATCCAGAGAACCACTGATTTACATTAAAGCTATAGTCCTATTTTTTAAGGTTATTCATGAAATTGAAAGAGTGAATGAATGATAGGTTCTGAGTTAGTTATACATAAAATAAAGCTAATATGATACATACCTAACAAGATGCATAATTGTTCTGTACTGGGGCCTCTGGGTGGCTCAGTTGGTTAAGAGTCTGCCTTCAGCTCAGGTCATGATCCCAGTGTCCTGGGATCAAAGCCTGCGTTGGACTCCCTGCTCGGCAGGGGAAGTTGCCTCTTCCCCTTCCCCTGCTCATGCTCTCTCTCTCTCTCAAATAAATAAATTTTTTAAAAATCTTTAAAAAGTAATTGTTCTATGCTGTATAGCAGTTAAGAATGGATGATAGTTCTATTTTACACTCAGTCACACAAGCATATACATACACACACCCTACAAAAGTAGGATTGTCTGGGAGAAGAAAACTGCTTTGAGGTCATTGGGAGGGCGATGAAACTCATACTCTGATATTATCCAGGTTTTTTCTTTATTCTACAGGAAACAAACATACACCATTTGTGGCAGGAAGCCTTCTGTCCTCTACACCTCTCTTTTAATGGAAATCACTTTTTTTAAATTTAAAAATAAAGATTGTACAAGAAAGGCCTCATCCAGAATATAGAAATTGGAAATATGGAAATAAAAATTAACTAGAGCTCCCACTATGAGAAGAGAATGGGAATGGAGGGAACTGTTTCAACATGCTGAATCTACTCTAATGTTGCTATCTTTCTCTCTGTATCTGTGGATTCCTTTCCCTTCTGTAGACCAAAAAACTTCTGGCATCTTGATGTCATTTAACATAGGCAATGGTAATTCAGTTTTTAGTCTACTCAACCAAGAAGTTATATAACAACCCCCACGTGATTGAGCTCAAATTCAATCCAGAACTCCTCTAGTACTACATTCAAATCAATAATCTTGGCCTGATATAAACTCATGTTCCTCCTGTTCTAACATCCTTGGTTTCCATAATAACACATATAACCTAGGTTTTTACTCATGTATATACATTCCCCTCTTGAGTTTGAATTTGTGATTAATCACTAAGAACATGATAGGATATACCTCTAGTAATAATAGGTTTGGCAATAATAAGAGGTAGTAGAGGAACGGCATGAAGAGAACTGGCTTCCCACTGAATTAACTATCTCAAGTGAACTTGTCCTCAACCAAGCCAGTGCAGCAGTGCGGAGACAAGGGAGGCTCAGAGGCAATAGCATATACATTGAGCTCCTATACTATTTCATTTGATAGGGAGAACTTAGGTCGCATTCCTGCATCCAGGTTCAAAGGAAGCTGAGAAACAAAATCCTCGTTTCTATTTCAGGAGGTATGAATTTAAAAGGTGACTAATTCTCCAAATTTGGGTGGTGGGTGAGAACTACAAGTATGATGAAGATCCTCATAAATTGGTTTGATTTCTTCAGTATTATGAGGAATGATGTATGTGATGATAAAGATAAAGCATGTGGCTTTTTGACTTTGATCAACAGCAATGTTATAGAAATCAAGATATTTGTCCTTAAACTCTACAATTCAGATCTTATTTTTCCAATGTTACTCTAAGGATAAAAAAAAGATTCAGAAGGTCTGGGCAATGATTTTTTGGATCTGATACCAAAAGCACAAGCAAC
The DNA here is from genome assembly GCF_024610735.1 of Ursus americanus. Lineage (NCBI taxonomy): Eukaryota > Metazoa > Chordata > Mammalia > Carnivora > Ursidae > Ursus > Ursus americanus. The sequence continues at coordinate 34,232,660 of NC_142127.1, read as the reverse complement.
AAAAGCATAAATTAACAAGTGGGACTACATCATGCTAAAAAGCTTCTGCACAGCAAAAGAAAAAAGAAAAATCAACAACATGAAAAGGCAATCTACTGAATAAAATATTTGCAAACCCTTTATAAGTGTTTAATATACAAAAATTAAAAGGAATTCATACAAATAATGAAAAAGCCCACAAACAATCAAATTAAAAAATGGGCAGAGGAACTGAACAGAAATTTTTCCGAAGAAGACATCCAAATGGCCAACAGGTATGTGAAAAGATGCTCAACATCACTGTCATCAGAAAAATGCAAATCAAAACCACAATGAGATATCATTCACACCTGTTAGAATGGCTATCATCAAGAAGACAAAAGATAACAAATATTGGCAAAGATGAAGAGAAAAGGGACCCCTTGTGCACTGTTGATAGGAATGAAAATTTTTTCATACGCTATGGAAAACCATATGGAGGTTCTTCAAAAAATTAAAAATAGAACTACCATATGATCCAGCAATTCCCCTTCCAGGTATTTACACACAGTGGAACATTATTCAGCCATGAGAAAGAAGGAAAATCCTGCTATTTGCCACAACATGGATGAACCTCAGGGCATTATGCTGGGATAAGTCAGACAAAGAAAGACAAATACTGTATGGTATCACTTATATAAGGAGTCTAAAAAAGCCAAACTTGCGGAAACAGAGAACAGAATGGTGATTACTAGGGCCTGGGGGTAAAGGAATTAAGGAGATATGGGTCAAAGGATAAAAACTTGCAGTTAGAAAATGACTAAGTTCCTCATATCTAAGGCATAGCGTAGTAATTATAGTCAACAATTTCATATTATGTATTTCGAAGTTGCTAAGAGACTAGATCTTAAAAGTTCTCACTACAAAAAAGAAATGATAATTATGTGGCATGACAGAGGTGTTAGCTGATGCTACAGTGGGAATCATATTGCCATATATAAATGTATCAAATCAACAGGTCCTATGCCTTAAAGTTATAACACAATGCTATTATCAATCATATTTCAATTTTAAAAAAATAGTTAAGAAGTGTTTGTACAGAAAGCCTAGGTAGTTCATTCGGTGTTGAGTAAATAGTAAATGCCAGAAGACTTCATTTTACAATCCATCCTCTTTTCCTCTATGCTATATTGGGAAGGAACAAAAATTGCAGCAGACATTATATTCTAGAAGGGAAGTAAAAAATAAGGAGAGTAAAAATGATGGGAAAAGGAGCAAAGAAAAGGGTTCATTCAGCTAGAGAGATAGGAATCTATATTTAGGAATGTGAAGGTCTATTTCATAGCACAATCAATTGAATGTGTTCCCACATGTATGTATTTATGTGCACACACATATGATTTAATGGAAATGATTGAGGAGTGGGACCCTGCTCTGCCCATCTCACTAGGTCATTAAATGTTAAGGTGATTTTATAACATTTAAATCATCCAATACATTGATCTCTAGTTGAAATATTATTCTCACAGTTTCAATTTCAAAACAATTTTGTAGCAGGTTTTATGATTTTAATTTTTAAAGATTATTCTTCATAGTTGTCCTAGCATTGGGACAGTAGCCGTTTGAAATACATTTAAATAATCACAGTAAAAGACATACTCTATAATAAGAAGCATATATATTTTGCAAAAGCTAATTGAAGAGGAAAATACTATGACAGATGCTATTTTAAGTGGATTTTTAAGTGGAAGAGAAACAGTGCTAAAGAAAAAAATCTTACTGCTGCTGTAGTGTACATATTGTTCTCAAAGATTTTATCCCCTCTGTATCTACCCCCTTTGCCATGCTCTCTGCAGTTCCTCCCATAAGAAGCAGAGGACATTTTCCTGACCCTGTTGATGTTGGGCTGGGCCATGTGGCTTGTTTTGACCGTGTAATGTTAGCAGTTAGGCTAGGATCAAAAGCTTGAAATGTGTTTGTGCAGTTAGCTTTGCCTTCTGGTGTACCTGCCTTTCCCCTTAACAAGAATAGGTTTCACATAGCTGTTGGTCCAAGAAGAATAAGAGACATATGGAACAGACCTGGAACTAACCTATACTTTGGAGCCAAGATCAACAAACCACGCCTAGATCGGCTGAACTCCAACCAACTGTAGATGCATGAATGAGGAATGAATGGATATTTTTTGCATACCACTGAGTTTTGTGGTAGTTTATTATCAGTGACAATAGCTTTATTACCTTGCTTCATAGTGGGACCTCCAACAAAGAACAGAAATTTCCTCATAAAATCTCCCGAAAATGCTGCCACGGCTCTCATCAACAAACCTACTGACCCATTAATGCAAATAGGATTGTAACCTTTATTTTACAGGGAGAAAACAGAGACTGAAGAAAGTCAAGTGACTGTCCCAAGACTAGTTAGTGGAGGAGACGGAATTCAAAACCAACTTTTACTCCCAATTGAGTACTCTCTTCCAAATCCTATTATTTGTCAATATTTGTGTTAGATATATGGTACAAGAACAAATTTCGGCACCAAATCAACATCAGCTGCTAAATCTACACATACAGCAAAATATTTAGTACAGTCTTATACACTTGGCTGCCTTAAAGAATGCTGAGGTATGCAATGTTCAGGGCTTGACATAACCATTCCAAAATTAACTCGAGCAGTATAAATGAGATTATTGAATTTCCCCCACAATTCTAGCTTCCTGTTAGTGTTTATCATATGACTTGTGAGTGCATCCAAGAACTTATTTGGTGGCAGTCCTCTGGGATATCTTTATTACGTTTAAAAATATATGTTAGAAAGATAATGCTCCATTCTCATATTGCAATAAATCCCTTGTGTTGTTAATCTGTGTGAAAATTTTTGGGTTTCTATTAACCTAGCTGCAAGACATCAGCCCATATTTGCTATCTGATTAGAAATAAGTCATTGGTTCAGATGGCATTTATATCACAGAAAGGAGGTGGCTACTGTTAAGAAGCAGAAAAATGAAAATATTACTCATTCCAAAACAGTTCTCCAAAGTCACATGCAAACTCCAACAAAAGCCACTTTGCCTATTTTATTATAATTCCAAAAAGCTCCAAAGCTTTAAGAAGAGATATTTTTCACTCCTACATTGAAAACTGAGGTGCATTTGTGCATTAAAAGGGAAGTGCAGTGTATTTTCAATGAGAAAATTATACTCATGCCACTCACTGTGCACTGAAAATTAGAATAAAATTAGCGGTAGTTTCTGAAAGCATTTAAGGAAAAGTTAATATGATGCTCAAATAATATAGTTGTGCTTAGTGTCAATTGAGTGAATGGCTTATTTTTCTTAATTACAATTTTTAAAAAGTTAAAAAAATAATCCCACTTAATATGTCCACAAATCATTTAGCATTTAATCATAAATTTTTGTAATTAGACCAACAAATTGTCTTCTATGAGTCAAACCACTGAATGATATTTACGTTTTAATGTTTTGGTAATGAGGAAAAAAAAGAAAGTTTTGGATAATATAATACATTCTGTGTAACAGTCTTTTCCTGTGATTCTTATTATATTAATATCTCTATAAGTTTTTAATCAGAAAGAAATGTGTTTTTAAGATATAATATATTGAAAAATGTAATAAAACATTTGAAAATTGAATATTCCATTCTACGTTAATATTCCAAGGAATGTGCTTAAGTTATTAGAAACATAGAAATTCCCACCTGGAATGGTCTTTAGAAGTAATCGAACCTACTGATGGAGCCAGCCTGGGGAAAGCCAACAAAAGGGGTCAGATCTGAACAAGAGTCAGTCAAATCTAAAGGTAAAACCAAAGTGTAGGACCACATCAGGGTCAAAGGCAAATGGATGCCTGGTGGTCCCGGTTGTCTTTCTGTTCCTTTTCAGATTGGGTGGGAAGAAAGCAGTAAAGGCCTGCCCATCCTGGAACTTTTGTCTATTAGCTTAGCTAACATCAGGTTATCGTCCTCATTTCTGTGTAGCTCAGTAACTCACAACTCTGACTGCACATTGGAATCACCTGGAGAGATTTTTAAAAGTATGATACACAGATGCCATCCCCCAGAACCTGGGATTCAACTGTTCTTAGGTAGGAACTAAGCAACTTTTAAATCTCCCTGGGTGATTCTAATACAGAGCCAGAGCTGAGAATCACTGATAGCTAGTCTAAGCCTGAGCAGAAAACCAAGTAAATTCAAGTATACTTATAACTCATTCATTAATTCATTTGTTTATACAATAATTATTTTAACACTCAGTAACTAAAAATAATAATAGTTCATATCTAATAAGTCTTGGTATATGCCATGCTCTGTGCTAAGAGGCTTATTTGTCACTTAAGGCTTTCAAATCCTGAAATAGATACTATTCTGTGAATGAGAAAACAGAGGCTCGGGTCACACTGGGCGTATGCAGCAGTGCTGGGACCCAGATTGGCTAGAATCCAGAACCAGGCTCTTAACTACTGGGGCTCACTTGTATTTCTTCCATGCCTCTTCTAACTGACAACGCTATTGGCTTTAACTCCTAGTGGGTTAAGTTTTAAATAAAAAAACACTGAGGTCCTTGATACTTAAGAAAAGAGAAAAGTTAAAAGAAAAGAAAACCTTATTTTACTCTGATGTAGCTGTACCAAAGTGATTCTGATGACTTGACTGCTGCTAATGATGGTGGTATAATCCATGTTCTCTCCATTATTTACTGTCTCTAAGCAGAGTATATACTGCTGTGTATGAGCTGTGTGTCTGATAGCTGGTACAAGAGAAAGTGCAAGATGCCATTAATTCAATTCTACTTTCAGTGTGGATTGATAAGGATAAACATAAATAATGACCAGACAAGATGGACAAAGAGGAAAAAGATTTCAAGCACCATTTAATCACCTTATACCTAGGCAAATGAAATTCTTACTAGAGATGTTCATAAACAAGCTAAATAAAATGAAAAACAACTCTTCAAAAGTACTAAGAAGACAGGCAGAATGACAGCAAGGAAGTAAAGGAAGAAAGAAGGAAGCAAAAGAAAAAAGGAAAGATGAAAAATCTGTTCTAGAAAAAAATATGTACCTTTAGGAAACAGAAGGAAAATGTATGCAAATTAAGTTTATATCCTCTAGGAATGAAAAAGAATCGAGAGAATACAAAACGAGAATAAAAGAATAAAGCAAATTAATGAAAAAACTTACACCATTAAGAAATAATAAATAAATGAGATACAGTAAGAAATAGAGACAGTAACCTGGAAAAAATCATTAAGATTTTTTTTTTTAATGAGGAGGAGAAAGACAGAGATGGTAAAGCATTTCCAAACCATAAAACAGGTATGGAAAACAGCTATCGTGCTTTAACTCAAACTATCTCAGAGAAACTATTACCAAAACGTTTCACATTGTTGAAGCTAAAAGTCAATTCCCAGCCTCTTGTTCCTTGACTATTAGCATCACTTAATTTACCTATTCATTCTCTTCATTGAATCATCTCTCATACTTGGCTTCCAGGATACCTAAGCCTTACCATTCCCTTATTTCACTGGTCTCTAATCCTCAGTGTCTCTGCTGGCTCCTCTTCAACTCCCCAACTTCTTAATGTTGAGGTGTCTTAGAGCTTAGTCCTTGCTCTTTACTCCTCCCCATCTGTGCTCACTCTCCAGGTGATCCCTGGGTTCATGTCTTTAATTATTATCTAATATTTGATGACTCCAAAATGTACCTCTTTAAAATAGATCTTAGTTCAGCACATTGTTCCATATATTATTCTTCCTACTTAGAGTTATCAACTCAAACTTAACATGTCTAAAGCGAAGCCCCCGGTATCCCCCCCACAAATTCTTTCCTCCAAAGACTATGCCATCCAAGTTCACAGTAACTCTATTCTTATGGTTATTGAGGCCAAATCTTGAAGTGATCCTTCATTCATTCCTTTTCTCATATACTGTATACAGTTTGTCAATTAATCCTGTTGACTCCATACTCAAAATATATACAGAAGCTCATCACTTTTCACTATTCCCACTGCTACCACCCTGGTCTAAGCCATTATCATTTTTCATCTGGATTATGGCAATAAATTCCAACTGCTTATCTCCTTGCTGGAGTGACAAACGCAAGTCAATTTTAAAATACAAGTCGGATTATGTCATTCCTACATTTGAAACTCTCTAGTACATTTGCATGTTATTCAGATTAAGAGCCAAAATCCTTATTAGGCCTTCTGAATCACTCTGTGAGCTGACCCACCGTTACCTCTGACTTTTATCACCTGTGACTCTCCCTCTGTCATTCAGCTCTAGCCACACTGGCATCCTCACTAGTTCTTGAATGTGTCAGATATTTTCCTGCCTCCAGATCCTAGTAACTTATTTTGTCCTTGTCTAGAATATTCCCCCCAACATATTCATGTGTCATACTCACAAACCACCAGTTCTCTGTTCCTTCCTGAGCATATGGAAAGTTATACCTGTAAGGGCCCCTGTAGTTTGTTGTGGTCATGTGACTAGTTATACACAATGATGTATGAGTGAAAGTGATATCGTTTCTAGGCTTAGTCCTGCAGGATGGCCTTGTCTTCCTTTTCTCCTTCTATGCTGAATATGGAAAAGTTCTGTTGATTTGAGGAAGACACAATATTGCAAAATTTATAACTGAAGAAAGCACAGACAGAAAGCCAAGTGAAACAGAAATGACACTATGTTTTATAGCCAAAAAGAATTTAATGTAGGAGATCAAGTGAAGCCAATGGAAGTGCTGGAGGAGCAACAGGCAGAAGACCACTGCTAGTTTTGAGGTTTACCACCAGCATTGTGGTGCTGGAAAGAAAGAAATTGCTGTACTACATTAGAATTTTGAGGAACTCCTTTGGAAATCACAGATGCCCTACAGCAATGGAAGACTTTTCCTTTAGGGAAACACATAATGGCTTCTGGAAATGTGAACATTTGCAGGAGCCCACCAATTTTGTTATTACTTTTTAAAAACGGCTTCTTTTTTTTTTTTTTTTAAGATTTTATTTATTTATTCGACAGAGATAGAGACAGCCAGAGAGAGAGGGAACACAAGCCGGGGGAGTGGGAGAGGAAGAAGCAGGCTCATAGCCGAGGAGCCTGATGTGGGGCTCGATCCCATAATGCCGGAATCACGCCCTGAGCCAAAGGCAGACGCTTAACCGCTGTGCCACCCAGGTGCCCCTAAAAACGGCTTCTGACTTCTGTCAGTTCCCATGAGAATACATCTCTTTGGCAAAATGTGGTGGAGTTCATATCCTTAGAGACAAGAGTCTAACATACGTAGATTCCACATTTTCAGCCCATCAAAAAAGGAGGTAGATCTACAAAGGGATAAAGTTGCCAAGAAAAAAGTAGCACAGCTCCCTCCTTTGGTTACTCAGCATCCATATTCTCATCATGTTATCTTTGCACAAAAAATATTGAAAACATGCTTCTGCCTAATATAATGCAATTAACTCTTATAAAATAAAAATGTGCTTACTTCCTTTCAAAATGGAGACCCCAAGTCCCATTTTCTATGTGATAATTATTTCTTCCAATTTAGTTACAACCCACATTTACAAAAATACATTTAATCTATATATTAAATCAACAATAACACTATTAAAATGACAGGAAGAAAACAACTGCTACTAATTTCCTCCTTTCTGAAGTTGAGAATGGTCATGAGGCCATAATTGATATTTTATCCTCTGTCTTCTACCATATGTTTTGGGTGTCTTTACTTTTCATTCATCAATTCAGCTGGTCATGATTCTTACTTAGTAGACTAATCAAATCCTCATTCCTCAAGTATTGGAGATTATAGTGGACCTGCCCATACCTGGTTGCTATGCAGAGAATAGGTAATTCTTTAGGTCTGGAACTACTGTCCTTAGTAGGCCTGTTTGCAATGTTGGTCATCTGGTGATTCACTTCCCGGACCTCCCAGAGCTCAGGAGCAAACCTAAATCTGTTTCACAAAGACAGAATTATTATTTGAAGAAGGCGGCATGGATTTTTACCAAATTCAAAGGGTCTGTGTTGTGATTCTACTATTGGAGTTTACAAGAGATGATAGACAGCATTTCCAAATATTACAAAAATATCAATTATCATGGGATCTACTGGGTCAGAAAATTCCAATGCAAAGCAGCTTACATGTATCCAGGACCAGCTTCAGAGTTTTTTTTCTTTTCTTGCTCTGGAATCCTCTCAAAGCTGGATTAAATATTGAATGGACTGTAGAAAACACTCAAATATGCCATATATTGCTTCTAATATATAAAAAATAAATCCAAGAGGGGTACCTGAATGGCTCAGTCAGTTGAGTGTCGGGCTCTTGATTTCAGCTCAGGTCATGCATGATCTCACAGTCGAAGGATGGACACCCACATTGGGCTCCACAGTGGGCATGGAGCCTGCTTGGGGTTCTCTCTCCCCCTCTCCTTTGCCTCCTTCACCCTCCACTTGCACTTTCTTTCTCTAAAATAAATAAATAAATAAATAAATAAATAAATAAATAAATAAATAAATAAATAAAATTTTAAAATTAAAAAAAAAAACGAAAAAACAAAAAAGTCCCACTAAGATTATAGTGTTGGGAATACAGTGTAAAAACTGTCCTTCACTTGAAGGTACTATTACAACATAAGCCTCGTCAGTGGATCTCTAGATATTTCTGAGGTAATGATACAAGAGTTTTCATGAGACTTAATCTTCTACACCCTCTAGCACACATGAGTCTTATACAAGCACCAAGAAACCTGTTCATCATTTCCAAACTGTAAAATAATGCCAATATAATAGACCACACATGTGTCCCCAATACATGTGGAACAGCAGGTGGATCAACGTTGCTGGGTACTAGATTAAGACAAACAACCACAGGTAAGATGATGAAGGTGTGCTGCTGTCTTGCTAAATGAAAGCAAGTTGCTTCTGGTGGTCTTTGCTAACCAATAGAGAGAAAACAGTTTTTGCCAGATCAACAGCTGTATACCAGGAACTAGAGCCTGGGTTGATTTAATCCAACTATAGAAACAATATCTGAAATAGTAGCAACAGCTTAAATCAAGACCCAATTATGTTTATGATAATACATTCTCACTCTCCAAGAACCCATTTTACTTCTGTACTGACCAAAAAGAATCATTATACATCATAGCTTTTAAGTCTTCAAAGATCAATCTCTAGTATTTCCAGAGATGCACTATTTTTTTCTTTTTAAAAATTATACATAACTACAATGCTCATAAGTATACCTCTTGATAAATTTTTAAGAACTCATCACATAATAAGCTGCCAGATGAACAGAAGAGTAGAAGTACCTCCAAAACCTACTTTGTACTCCCTTCTAGTCACTACCAATCCCACAGGTAACCACCTTCCTCACCTCTAACGGATTAGTTTCCCTGTTTATATAATTTATATAAGAGGAAAAACATACTATGTATGCTTGTGTGTCTTGCTTCTTTGCTCAATATTGTATTTATGAGATTGATCCACATGGTGTAATTTCCATTGTTGTACATTATCCCATCATGTAACTATATTACACATTATTTAATCAATCTACTATTAATGGATGTTTGACTAGCTCCTGTTTTTGGCTAATTCAAACAGCATCACTATGCACATTCTGATACATGTCTTTGGAGGATAACAGTATATATTTTTGTTGAGTATATATCTAGAAATGGAATTTCTGGCTCATAGGACATGTATATGGTCAAATTCATTAGACATTGTCAAACACTGTTTTCCCAAAGTGGCTCTGTAATCATTTTTACTATCACCAGCATTGTATGGGATTTCTAGCTGTTCCGTATCTTCACCAATACTTATTTTCAATCAATTTCATTTACAGCCCTTCTGGTGTATGTACCATATTCCAATAAAAAGTTCACTAACAATTTTCATTTTTAAAAATTGAGTTAAAATATTTAGTGATATCAGGAATCTACCAACTTGTTAAGATCAGAGAGCATGATGGTCCCTCAAGATAATCATGTTCTAGGAGAATTTTCTCCCATCAGAAGCAAACGTTTTCTGTAAAGGACCCGATAGGAAATAATTCTGGGTTTTGTAGGCCATACAGTCTCTCACAACTACTCAACTCTGCCACCATAGCATGACAGCAGCCATGGACGCCATGTAAATAAACAGATGTGGCTATGTTGCAATAAAACTTTATTTACAAAAACAGGTGGTAGCCATGATTTGCTGACTTTTACTCTAAGTAAGAGCTTGAAAAGAATTTGAGAATTTCACTGAGATTAAAAACAACAAAAACAACTGTGCAGTTACTCTGGCATGTTTTCAACATTTGGAGGTAATATCTACCTTTCTTTTTATAAATATGAAATCCTGAAAAGTCACCGTTAATTTTCATAAGGTAGAATGTAAAAGGATATGTGTAAGGAACATATTGAAAACTTACTTCTCTCTTCCTACTACCTATTTTTTTGTTACTTTTAAAAGCAATTTTTACTTTCGGGCAGTATCTGAAGGTACTTACATTTGGAAGCTGACAGATTCTCCTGTATATCAAAGTCATAATTTACTTCTGATGGATTTGGTGTTTTCCACGTGAATCCAAGTTATTGCACTAGAGAACTACTGAAGCTCCATCAGGATCAAAGATTTTGGGTGAATGCCAGGCTACATAAAAAGTTTTAAGGTAGAAAAGAAATAAAATTAATTCTAAAGAAGAGGTGAATATTTCTTCTGACACCACCAACAATGAAATCAATCAAGAATAAACAAATAAGTTGAGAGAATCAGTGGGACCCAAATAAATGTGTGTTCTAATGATGTTTCACACCACTTGTCACCATTCTTCATGGTTGAATGCTTAATACAGCTCCCTGATACCCAAGTTAAATATTTTCATATGTAATGTGATGAGATTCTCAAGCAGGAAAAAAATAGGTTAATTACCCCTTTTGTAACACTTAGTTCGAATACAATACTCTGCTTTACCCTATGAAGCAATGAAGAGTTCGTGCATAATGATAGTCAGAAATGGTATAATACAGACACAGTGACCCACAACTGTTAGGGAAATAGGCTAGGAACAATGAACAATGTGAAAACAATACACAGAAAACATATATATAAATTCACACTAATAATTACCATAACAAATTTCATCCTATCGCTCCCACGAATATCATCTGTTCTTACATATTATCTGTATCAAATTTTAACTTCTCCCAGGATATCTGTAAAATGATGTATAACTTTCAAATGAGTGCTTTAAATATTATACTGGCCTGAGATATGCATGTATTCTCATCCTTAAGAGGAAATATTGAGATAAGTTAAGGGAGAGCTGTTGATTTCACCAAAAACTCCTACCAGTTTACTTTTTTTAAAACTGACTTCTGGTTTCTGAAGGACAGTGGTAGCTGGATGTGAAGGGTAATTGTTTCTTGTTACACACTTTTATTCATTTATTTGCTTCATTCTACCATCACGAGTTTGAAATGAAAATACAGAAGTTCCCAAGAGATATCAAAGCATTTACCACTGAAGATATACAGATCCTAGAAAAAGTAGTTACTCTGAAAAGATTAGAAATGATGGAAAGTGGCAAGATATTTTTACCATTTAGTTCAAAGCCTACATAAGCAGATTGTACCTGGAGGCAGAGACAGCCTCCTTGGAGCAGCGGCACAATTTGAGAGGCATCTAAAGGCCAAGGACATTTCTCTCACTGGCCTTGCTGTTGTACTTATTCTTTTCAATAAAATGCTTTCTTAGATAAGTAACACTGGAGAATCACGATAGATTTGAATTTTAACAGACATTATCTAATATGTAGTACAATTAATTAATGCCCTCCAAAGACTGAAAGTTGCTGAAATGAAGATCATTTTGAACTTTATCAAGATAAATTTCTTAAACTGTCCAATTATGGACATGCAAACTGTACTTTTGATGAAAATTTTTAAGCTAATATTTGTTTTTCCAATTTCCACTGCTCATTATAAGGACTGACCACTTACTGTGTGTTAGACACTGTGCCTCGCACTTCACCTGTATTTTATATAATTCTTCCAATCACTTAATGAAGTTGTAGAAGCTGAAGAGTGGAGAGTTAACGGGCTTTCTCACATTTCACACAGTGATGGAATCTCATAGCCACAATCTGAGTCCAGGTTTGCTTGTTACCTGAACTTGGGCATGCATCACTTAGTACGCTGTACAGCTGATCTGCATAAAAACCTTTGAAGTATCTGAAATCAATTAATGGAGGCTTTGTGATTTTTCCTCAAGTATTCTCAGTTTTGTTTTTCATTTTTTCCTAACCATTTACCTGGCTTTCATAACATCTTCTTTCCATTTTTGGAAGATCCCTGAGTGTAGAAACTGTAACTGAACACAATAATCCAGATGTGTTCTAATTGATTCAGCACAGAGAAAGTAATGCCCTCTCTTCTGGCCAGTTCATTTCAAATTAAATTAGACAGGGTCTTGTTACTATAGAGCAATTTAAGCCATGCTCTTTAGCCATGGAAACATTTTTTTCTAGGGGGGTGTGTGTGTATGCGTACGTGTAATAACCAAGAATAGGACTTAATTTTTTCTCAATTACATTTCATATTATTATGCACATCAAATTTTGATCTACTAAAGATTTCAAGATAACTCAGCCACATGTAACATATGACACACTATCTAGAGTAATCTGCAAATTTCATGAGAAAGTCATTGGGGTCTCACCCAATCATTGATGAAAATGTTGAATATAAATTTCTAAAGAACTACATTATCAACTTGTATCAATATTTATTTGAGAACAGGTGTTTTGACTATCTTTTGAGGATAGAAAAGCATACATAGTTTGCACTGATGGATGGGGATAAGTCAAACTGTTGGAAATCTGAGCTGGAGTTCAGGAGGGAAGACCTTTGTAAGATAACTGATTTAGGAATGTATATGAAGGTAAAAGCTGAGTTAAAGAATAGTAAAGGAAGTGAGTATAAAATGAGAGGTAAATGTTACTAGGATATTATAGAAATCTAGGTAATCAGAAGTAACAAGAGAAGTTTAAAGAAAAGAAATTAGAGACTCAAAAACAGTGACATTGACACTTTCCACTGTTAAATAAATGCCACAAATAAGGCAGAAAAACAAAACAAAAGGGGATAAAGAAGAGTTTATGAGGCCTCCATAGGTAAGTCACCAAACATATGCTTTGAGATCTCCACATAATTCTCCAAAAAGAAATAGCACACAGTGCCTATATTGTATATGTCACAGCAGTGAACATTCAGGCTGATGCTTAGTTGCTAGGGCAAGAATGTATAATAACCCTACTCAATAGAAACTGGGCCACACCATCCAAGCCTAGTGCATAGGAGAAACAGCCTAAAGATTGTGTCAAAGATTATTTCCTGAAACTGAAGATTGAGAGGTAAAGCTTACTTGTGCATATTTGTGTAGGAACTTCACATTCTGTGACATTTTAAGCCCAGACCATTTTTCTCATGAAGAAAAATCTGACACCATACCTTTGGTGTGTATCTTCCAAATGTTTTGAACCTTTGGAATGAAGCTCAGATCCCAGCACACAGCCACTAAATTTCACAGTGGGGAAGATCATGCCAACTAATAAAAAGCATTTTTAGTAGGATGTTGACAACAGAAAACAGAGTGCAAAGTGTCGCAGAGTAGGTCACGGAGGAGCAGAATGAAGGTAGTAAATGGAGAATACTCAGAGAAGAGGCACAGAAGGGAAACTGAAAATGGTGTGATAGCCCTGAAGAGGAAATTTGGTTGTTTTTGTTTGTTTGTTTGATTTTTATTTTGTTTTTGTCTCTTTTAGTGATGGGGAGTAAGGAGATAAGCATATTTGCAAACTGAAGGGATGCAGTCAGTAACGAAGAGAATATTAAAGAGCGGAAATAATAGGTTGAAGAATATTCCAGGGATTAGAGGAATGGTAACAAGAAAAATGCAGAGAAGTAGGAGTAGTTTAGTCTCCCAGATATCTCTGACTAATGTTATGATAACATAATCCAAGGTCACAATGAGGTCTTTTCAGCACAGAATCCAATATCTACTTGGTTTGTCTGAAAGGTATCATTTATCAAGGACATTTTACCAATTTATGCCAGTGTAATTCCTGCAGGACTGAGGCTTTATCCTTATGTCCCCCTTTATAAAGTTTCTCTATCCATGTCAGGTTAGAACATGTCTTCTAGCTTAATCAAGGGTTTACTGCAGTGTGTATGTCCTTAGGGAATTTGGTGGAGTTGTGCCATTTTGTGGGAGGTCTTGTCTCTATAACCTTGTCTTCTCCGAATCAGAGGCAGGGAATTGGCCCGAGTCCCTTAAGCTAGAAAAGAAGAAATCATTTAACTTCACTAGAGGCTATTCCTGGAAAACTAACACTAATTATATCTGGGTTTTAGGTACAGTGTACCTCTCTAACCATTGCTTTAATGATATGGAGTCATGATGAAAACAGCAAAATGGTAAATTATTCATACACAGCCACCTCTCATAGAATAGGCAACCACTATAGCCCTTGTGAGAGAAAGGGACTGGCCTAGGAACATACTGAATGTGGGTCATGCGGGCAGAGAAGTAGGAAAAAACACCCCATAATTACAGACAACTAAAATTTTCATAGTCACTCTTATTGACTCTGTATGCAGGAGTCCAGAAATGCATTTATTCATGTTTAAATCAGAGATGATCAAGTTTAAATAGTTTATGGTGATTCTATAATTCTTTGAAAGTGGATATGTGTTTGTGCAGTTTATGTGGGGAGGGGATTCCATAATTTTATATTCTCATTTGCACACTGAGCACATTTTCACTCTTTAATACAAATTCTGCTCAGATCGTATTTGTATCGTGTGTGTGTGTGTATTTGTACATTGACACCTGCTGTTTACTGTCCTCTACTTTTAAAAATTCTCATCATTTTTTTTCTCCAGGTAAGGGGTGAAAACTTTTTAAAATTTTCTTTGAGGTAGTAGAAATAGGCACGTTTATTTTCTCTATAGGACAAGAGATAAAACAACTGTTATCTTCCCAGTCCTCATTTATCACATGGCATGACATAACATTTACCCACTTCACAATGTACTCCACTTATTCTATTTTTAAACTTCTCTTCCCTTATCTTTTCCTACATTTATTTATTAATTCATCCATTCATTCATTCAACAAATATCTATTTAGTGTTTTCTTTATGGAAGATGAAACATGGTCTCCATCCATAGTCTTGTGGGATGGAGGTAGAAAAACAGGTGATAAATATAAAAACAATAAAACCTAAGGCAGATGATAAATTCTACATAACCAAAAAACTATGTTATGGAGTTCAAAATAGCAAACGATTATCCTGGAGTGGATTTGTTTTACACGCATGAGGGTATATCAAGGAAAGTTTAAGCAAGATTCATGAAAGAAACTGAATCTGGACTGAGATTGAAGAATGTTGTGTGGTGGTAGGGAGATAATGGGGAGAGAATGCATATGACAGACTTAGCCACATTATACCCCAAATTCAAAGGATGCACATAATAATTTGCAGAATTAAACTGATCTACTGAAGTCTGAATTACTGGTAAAAAAAAAAGTACTATTATTAGCAGTTTTTTAAAAGGCAAAAGACTTAAGAGAAGGAAGACCTTAAATTTATTTTTAGATATGCCCTGTTCAAGTTGTGGGAAGGAAGGGTGCCTGGGTGGCTCAGTGGATTAAGCTTCCAATTCTTGGTTTCAGCTCAAGTCATGATTTCAGGGTCTTGAGACTGAGCACCATGTTGGGGCTGCACACAGAGTGGGAAGCCTGCTTGAGATTCTCTCCTTTTCCCTCTGCCCCCCCCCCCCCCGCTTGCACACTCTCTCTTTCTAAAATCAATCCACCCATCAATCAATCTTAAAAAAAATAAAGTTGTGGGAAGGATAACCACATAAAGACAACCTCAGAAAAGAACCAGAACTGGACAGATCTGTCAAAACTGAAGATACAAAAATGAATGTCATGCACTATGCATAAAAAGTGTACATTTCTGGTATGAATTGTATTTACCCTTATTTTCCAAAAGAATACATTCAGGCAAAGAGATATACCATGATATATTTAGTGGGTCAGTGGTACAGACAGGAGAAAAACACAAATTCAGAATTCTCTTCACAAACCATAAGTTTCTGAAGTTGTAACAATTTGATCAGAGAAGCAAAATCACTAAGAGTATTATAGAATAAGAGATTATAGGAATTAGACTTCATGCAGTCATGAAAGCTGTTTAGGCAATCGAGTGCAATGCTGTTGCCTCTATATATTGTGTTTTCCTAAAGTCAGTGGGGATGGAATTTGGGAAGGATATGTAAATATCTGTAGGGGGAAGGAAGGAAAAGCTGGAATCTGTGAGGACAACAAAAACCTCCAAACTGGTAGCCTTGCTTATCTCTCACAACCTCTAATCACGGTGATGCAGGTGGTATGCATGATAAGCTGACACTCTTCCCTCCACAACTGGTCATGCTCCGGCCCAAGATTTAGAGAAGGAAAGGAAGAGATCCAACAGGAAGTGGGAAGCTGCTACAACAACCACTGCCCCACACAAACAAGGAGACCAACAGATCACCAACCATGTACATGAGCTTCCAACAGGAAGTGGGAAGCTGCTAAAACAACCACTGCCCACACAAACAAGGAGACCAACAGATCACCAACCATGTACGTGAGCTTCAACAGTGCCTGGTTCTGTTCTGACCGACAGAACATAAAAAGATGGCTGCTCCTTCAGTTCCACTTTCCAAATACCAAGTTAATTTATTTCGTGGTTTATTGGGACGCATAGAGTAAGGGGATTGGAAAATGTAGTTCCAATTTAGTTAAGCTGACATAATACAAAGCCATCACATTCTATCCCTTGGCAACTTAGCACCATACCTGAATCATCCTAAACCATGTTCTTCTAAACGCACTTAAAACTTCCAAATAAATAAATAGCAAAATTGTGCTTCTACTTAATATGATGCAAATATGCCACTATGACCAAAAACATGCTGGCCCTCTCAAAAAGTGTATCAACTCCTAGGGTGCCTAGGTGGCTCAGTCGGTTAAGCTTCCAACTCTTGATTTCAGCTCAGGTCATGATCTCGGGGTCGTGAGACGGAGCCCAGTGTTGGGCTCCAGCTTTCCCTCTCCCTCTGCCCTTTCCTACCTTCCCTCTCCTAAAAAAAAAAAAAAAAAACAGTGTATCAACTCCCTTTATCCATCTTCGGATACTGTAAATTTTTCTTCTAGCTGAGTTGCTCTCCCCTTTTGGTATTTTATAATTAAAATAATGAGATATAACAATAGCTACTATTAATACATTCTATGTTAATAGTAGGATGTGGTAGAGGAAGACAACTGATTCACATTACACCTATATATTCATACAAAATAAGGTATACTTAAAGCTACTGCAGATTCTGGTTTTTGCAACTGATCGTGTGGTTGAGCCAGTATTTATAATTTTCTTTACCCACTCTACGTTTCCTTTGCCTTCAGTAAGCACTGGCACTGGGCATGGTTCTTTGCCAGGTGAGATGACCCAAATCTTCATTTCTTAAATGTTTAGGACATTAAAAGTGCTGCCTATATTGGGTTATTTTAGATTTTCTGACTTTTACAACAGGACACACAAGGAGATAACTCAGGGGAGCCTCTCCATTCCAGACATTCTCCTAACTTCCATTGTGTAAAGCATCCCAGTTTTTCCTTGGAAATCAGGATCAATCAACGTAGCCAGCAGAGTAAACCTCTTCCTTGACTATTGATTAGCTGGCATGAGAAATTCAAACCAACCAGGTATTCAACATTTGTGTGAGTTTGAATCGTATTTTCGATATGAAATTTCTACTGTAGTTACTATTGCTGCCAATAAAATTGCACCACAACTTAGTGGTGTAAAATAACAACTATTTTGTTTTACATACCATATGTGGTCAGGAAGTTGGGAAGGACCCACTAGGAAAATTCTCATCTGGTTGTAGCCAGATGTTGGCAAGGGTAACAGTGAGCTGCCTGGGTTGGTTGTAAAAAAGGGGTCTACTTACAGGGATGGTAGGTTATGCTGCAGTTCAGGGGGCTATCAACCCCAATGACTACCCACAGCCTTCCTAGCACAGCAGTCTCAGTGGGGGGTAGGAGGTGGTATTTTTTACATGGTGGCTGGCATCCACCATAGCAAAAAATCCTAATAGAACTAGAAATAAGTTGCATGGTCTTTTATGACCTGGCTTGGGAAGCTGCATATAACATTGATTCCACTGTACTCAGTTGGTCAAAGTGATCACCAGACTGATCTTTTCAAGGAGAGGATATATCAACCTTAGCTTTTGATGGAAGAATACTGAAGAAACTGGAACCATATTTTTTGAAACTATGATAATGGTTTTTGATTCCCTTCATATTCTCTACACTTATGTTCACTTAGACCACACACAGTTACCTTGTATTTTTTAAAGTATGAGCAGTGGTGCTTATATTGCTTTCTCCTCCAAGAACATCTTAAGCTTGTATCTCTCCTTCTCAAGATTCTCCTATTTTTAGATTCAGTTTTAATCTAATTCATTTATTTCTTCATTCCCTCATTTAACAATCTTTATTAAGGTGATTTAGATTCCAAAAAACATATCCAAATACCTTTTACTAGAGGCGAACTTTTTCCCTTCTTGAGCCATCAAGTTATATATTAACCTCAAATTGTCCTCTTTATTGTCTTCGAGTATAAGAGTTTTTATGTTGTTTTCCTTCCACCCCAACTGTATGATTTTATTTTTAAATACAGTGAATATATCTTGTATTTTTACTCCTAAATTTATGGTAGTTTATAGAACAGATTTTGTTGGATAGAAGAGATAGCTGGCTGGCTGAATGGGTGGCTGGCTGGACAGATGGACAAATAGATGGGCAGACTGATAGGTGGTTGAACTAATAAGGAACATAAATGACTTCATTTTCAGTTATCTCAGTAGGAATTAAGATCTCTCTTTAACACTTTGTGTAGAAACAAAGTTCAAAAATAGCTTTGCGTTTGCTACTGTAGTATAAAGTTTACTCAAATAAACGCGTAGTATAAAGTCACCCTTAGATGAAATATATTCTTTACCAATAATATAGAGGCTACATGCTGCAATGACCCCCTTCCTAGAACTCACATCTCCTTCAGGTACATATCCAGATGGGACAGAAAGACTAGGCTAAAAGATGAACTGAGAATTCTGAGGAAGTTGAAAGTCTATTACGGAAAATAAATTGAGAAAAATTCTGTAAGTTAAGCTAAGCTAGTTGACTGTAATACCTCAAGTATTTTTTTCCACTCATTTTTTTTTTATTGGCTAAATCAATATATACTAATCGAATGCATATTTTGTGCTTGGTACCAAAATGCCCTCAAAGTTAATGCATACTTATATCTGGACACGGTATACATATGTTTTGTGAATGTTGTTTATCTCAGAATCTGCTAACGACTTCTACAAAAGTTCAGATAATAATAAATAATACATCTCTTGGAACTTATTTTGAATATTAGCTAGAATGAATCAGCTCAGGTTAAAATGAAAAACAAAACCTTATTCTACAACATCAAACTTTAAACCCAAAAGTAAACAAGCCAAAAATTAAAACAAAACAAAAAAAACCTTTGAAAGGATATGTCGTGTTAGTTCAAGCCAATTTTACTAACAGCAAATGTCTGTAAGTTCTAACAAAATGACCATGTTCTTGAACTCTGTGTCCCCTTTAGCGTATTATCATTTCAGACCCTAGAACATCTCTATACGATCATTGAAGGCATTCAATGAACACTTAGAATCAAGGTTGAATGAATAATTTCATACATAAATGAATGCAGAAACAAATATATGCATGTTTGGAAAACATATTTCTTTCTGTAGGCAAGCCTGCTTTGTGAAATCCTTGTGTTGTACTTTCCTTAGAAATTCTTTCTTCAAAGAGGAGATAAAGTCTGTGGCACAAGTCATTAGTGATTCTAAATGAGGCAAATTCAAATTAATAATGACTTTATATTCATCACTACACTTGGGTGTGTGATGAACCATATTGTCTAATTCAGAATTCTACTAAACAGCATGCGAGGCCCTTGTTGTTCTGGCTTGTTCCTTAGAGAGCTCCACACACATGATGGTATTTAATTCCTCCTGATGATGATTATGACATGTGGTCAGAAAATGAAGTCAGGTGACCTTGGACATGCTTGCCATGTAATTCCCTAGAGGGACACTTCTTAGACATGACTTAAAACCCCAACCTGGGGCTCAAGAAAGAAGTGAGAATTTGAGTGATTTAGTTGAGCTTTAAGAAAACCCTGTGCTGTTTCAAACTATCACACCTAATTTAATGCAATTAAGCATGACTGACGCTTTCTTTTCAGGAAGGAATTAGAAGCAAACTGGCAATGAGAAAGAATAACTTCCCCTACCCGGAACAGACAGCTCTCCCCAGGGTGAAGTTGAGCTCATTAGCAGGGCAGGATGTCGACAGTGAAGGAGGAGCACTCTTATTGTCAGCTGCTGCCATTTACGTTATTATCCTAAGCACAATACTGTCCCTCAATATAGAGCTGCAGAAGATTGTTCTTTGAGGGAATTCTTTAATTGGATGAGATTTGTTGCAGCCATATTTCAAACTGACACTCAAAATGTCAATCAGTTACTTTCAGGTAATGAAATCGATCTATTGTATTTCTGTGCAGCACACGGAATAGCTTAAAGCTCGGTAAACATTTTCTTTTCAATTTTTTTCTGACATGGCCAAAATTAAATAGTGATTTATTGTCAGCACATTACAAGGAAGCTTACCGACTTAAAGTATACTCTTTCCATATTGGCCCCTTCTTACCCACCTAAAGGAAACCTTGAAAAGTCTAGTTTTATAACACTGTGGTTACCATACCATATTCCTTTGCTGATTATAAGGAGCACATTTTATCTGCTTCTGAATACACTTATTTTGTATTATCTTTACACTTTCAAAGGTAAAATTTAATGCCTATAGAAACTTCTCCAATCAGGTATATCTACTGAAAATCAAACATTCTGAAAAAATTATGACTACATATTCAATTTCTTACAGAAAAAGCAATCCTGGGGTTTATTTATTTTCTTTTTAGAATTTTCTTTTTTTAATTTTAATGCTTTTTTATTATATTATGTTATTCACCATACAGTACATCCCTGGTTTCTGATGTAAAGTGCGATGATTGGTTAGTTGCGTATAACACCCAGTGCACCATGCAATACATGCCCTCCTTACTACTCATCACCAGTCTATCCCATTCCCCCACCCCTGGAGTTTATTTTTATTGTTGCTTTTAAAGAGTTCCTTCTCCCCACTCTTGCTCTTGTCCTTGCATCTTCTTTCCCCAAGTCTCCCTGTGTGGATCTGATACACTGATGGGCCAGCTGGAGAGTACCTCAAAAAGGTTGCTATGGGAATGGATTGCTTGAAAGTTCCCACTTAATAGTCTCACTCTCAGAAATGGTATTGAGGTTTCAGACAAAATAGTAGAAATCTAGCTCTGCACAGAAAATGGGGGTAATCCTAAAAACTTTGTCTTTTGCTTTTGTATACTTAATAAACGTAATTCTGGCTTTGTAAATACTTTGTAAACATTTGCTTCATTTATCGTAAGTAGTTAACTCAGCTCTCTGAAGAAAACTCATCTCAAATAAATGATTTACATAAATATAGCAAGGCACTTTGATTATGGAAGATGATTATTATTTGGGCAAAATGAACAAATCATTCACTGCTGTGTATGTTCATTAGAGAACACTCATTTAAATCAGATCAACAAATTATTGCTGAGGAAATCTGAGTGATAGGATGCTTCATCCTATGGAAGTTATACTTTGTTAGGTCTACAGAGCAATGTTGTTGGGCTTGATTTCCTGATTACCAGACAGATCTAAATAGTCATTACAGAAACCAGTCTGTCACTGTCACAGGCTAGGTTCCCTGGTGAGCAGAGAAGATTAGTGGGATTAATGTGCATCAGTCTAGTGGAGAATACTCTCACTGTAAGCACCTGTGGGGGAACAAAGAAAGCTGAATTGGGCAGAGAAATGGTTGAACTTTGGTGCAGTTGCAACAAAAACTTTGCCAGTCATAATGAGAAATCTGGAGCTGGGATGACCCTTTAGACTTGTCCCAGTTTGGAGCACAGAGACTAGACATCCCTATCCCTGCATCACCCTGTCATTACACTTCAGAATGCCCTCTTGAAATGCCCATGGGCCATGCCCTATGACTTTTCATAATCCAATGACCTATGGGTCATAATTCAAGAACCTTTGAGTTATTCAACTCCTTTCATTCAGAGAGAAACTCAGCTACGAGAAGTTGGCCATCAACACTCTCAACCCCCAGTTGGGAAATGAGTACCATAGTTCTGGACGGGACAGCTGTGTAACAAATCAAAAAAATCCACTACTTCAACAAAACTGAGTACACTTATCCTTGGCACAGCAATCCTAATTGGGAATATATCATAAAAAAATAGAGGGAGTAATATATAATTATATGTAAAAAAAATTTTTTTTAATTTAAAGATTTTATTTTATTATTTTAGAGAGAGTGAGAGAGAGAGCAAGAAGGGGGGGAGAGGGAGAGAGAGAGAGAGAGAATCTCAAGCAGACTCCATGCTGCGCAGAGCCTGATATGGGACTCAATCTTACCACCCTGAGATCATGACCTAAGGTGAAACCAAGAGTCGGACACTTAACCCACTGAGTCACCCAGGTGCCCCTATATCAACGTTTTTATAATGGAAATTTTATAAAGAAGTATTAATATGATTAAGTAGGTAAATGGCTAAATGCATTACAGTATACCCACACTGTGAACAATCCTAAAGCCATCAAAGGTAAATCAGATCTATATATAGTATTCTAGAAGGATCTTCACAATACATTATGTAAAAGAAGAAAAAAGTTGCAGAAATATGTTTGGTCCAAATGTATTTGCATTATCCTTCTTGTAAAAAGCAAGCTAGGTTTGAATTATGCATTATTCAAGTAGCCATATATGCTTGTATGTCCATGGAAAGTAGCATGGATGAATTCATACCAGGGAGTTAATATCAATTATTTACAAGGTTGTTTGGAGACCACTAATTGTTCCTTTGTATTGTTTTTCTTGTTTCAATTAGTACACTTTCACTGAAAAAAGATGGAAATGGAAAAAAGAGATTAATTTAACTTGGGGATTCTATGTGCCTCAGAAGGTATATTTGAAGAATTTTAAAGCTGACTGTGAATCAAAGAAATTATTTTTTTCCTAGTGTTTGTAACCTTCTTCACATCCCACTGGATTTGAGCAGCTGAGCATCCTTTCTCCTTTCTCCAGAAAATGCACATAGTCAAATGTCATATAAAGATAAATGTCTATATAATTACAATATTAGGGGGCATGGACCTCTCAAAAGCAAAGTTAATCTTCCTCAGTTCTAGTAGAACTTTTTTGTTTTACCATCGAAGAAAATGTAGCTCAGATAGGTTAAGTGAATTGCTAAGGGTCACAGTTTGTTACCAGCAAAGCCGGGTTAGATCCCAGGTAACTCCTCCTCCTGTTACATGAATCCAGTGCTGAAGATCTGTATTCTTCTAAAGATATTCCCTTGGGGGTGCCTGGGTGGCTCAGTTGGTTAAGCGACTGCCTTCGGCTCAGGTCATGATCCTGGAGTCCCGGGATGGAGTCCCTACATTGGGCTCCTGGCTCAGCAGGAAGTCTGCTTCTCACTCTGAGCCTCCCCACACCATGCTTGTTCTCTCTCTCTCTCAAATAAATAAAAATCTTAAAGGTATTCCCATGAACACTTTAATATTTATCCATTTAAACCTATCCCTTAATTTCTTGTGACAGCTTATAATACTGCTCCCAGGTATTCATTCCCTTCTCTGTAAAATGATTGCATATGCTTAGGTGTTGCTGTTTGACCTGCCAAGCCTCCCTATGGAAGAATGCTACTCCATCCCATCAGCACGCTTGGCCACGTGCCTTGCTTTAGCCAATGGGAGTAAATGTAACTATACCCCCATCTGGGCAGAAACTTTAAGAACAATTTTAAAATTAGGCACTAACTCTTGCTCTTTTCTCTATGCTTTGAGAATAGTATATCCCAAATAGGGTCTGGTCCCTTAACCTGGCCATGTGCTAAAAAGGCACACAGAACAGATCCACATCAGTTGAACCACAGCAACTAGCAGATAACATAAATGAGAAATGGTTTTGTAAACCATAGCCATTTAAGGGTCTGTTACCATAGAAGAGCTAATATATTCTATACCTGTTGCTCCCACAGCCTTTTCTGTCTCAACAAACGAAAGCGTCAACACAGTCCACTTACGCCAAAGTTATCTTTTAAGTATGTAAATTATATCTTATTAGTCTCTTGCTTAAAACTCTTCCACGGTTGCACATTACACTTCCAATGACTTCCAAAGTCCTTATGCTGGCCAACAAAACCCCGTGTGATTTGCCTTCACCTCCTACTACCCTCCTCCTTGCTCATGCTGGTCCTTGTCCCACTTGCCTTCTTTCTCTTCATAGAATATGCCAAGTTTGTACCTTCTGCTTGACTCCCTTCTAGTCATATTTCTGGCTAACTCCTTATTTACTAGGACTTTGCTCAAATCATTTCCTCAGAGGGAGTTTGAATGACCAACCTAAACAATGTTGCTTTCAGTTCTTATTGGTCATTTACTATTATGCTATTTTATTTTCATATATTACAATGTTTATGCACTCGGATAACTTTTTGTTATATCCTTTAAGGAACTTACTATAGTGTCTTTTGCACTATACTTATTTGAGTATTTGTCTTGTCCCTCAACTAGACTCGAGAGGTTGGATAAGATTTGGGCTTTGAAACTGATAGATTATTGAACACTACATCTAAACTAATGCACTACATGTTGGCTAATTGAATTTAAATAAAAAATTTAAAAAAAAAGATTTGGGCTTTGAGGGAATAAGAATTTAGAGAGGCAAAGAAGATGTGAAAAAGGTGTAGAGAGGGCAGAGTATTTTACTTACTTTTATGCGCCCTCTACAGCATTTATTATGAGGCACATGTTGGTTGAATTGAACTGAAACTTAAACCCAGCTTAAAAAAAAAAAAAAAAAGCAGAGAGTAATAATTATAATTCCTTGGTTTTCACAGAAATGTTTGATTTTTGCAGATATAGACTCTGGCAACTGGTGTTAGGGCCTGGCAAATGTCTATACTAATACATCTATAAATGCTGTAATAATTCCTGCTAGAATTGATGGTTGCATTTCCCATCACAACTGCATTTCTGTGCAATAGGAAACTGTTCATCAAATCTTACTGAAATATATGTATGAAATGGAATGTTACAATAGGGCTAGGTCCTTTCTATTTTATGTTATATTATGGTCTATAGGAAAAACAGTGTATGTTAATACATTAAATTACGATGATCATGCTTGTGAGTACAGTGTTCTAAATATATTGAAACGACAGATAAACATACATTAGAAGGCAAAAGCATGAACCAACATATGGGCTTATTTTGCTTTTCATGGTATTTAAAAGTCATTTCAGCAAATATTCAACACCGAAGAAATTTCATGAGTGTGGATTTCTGTATTGCCTTGAAAAATAAACAAGGTCTGCTAACACTGTAAGTGCATGCCTACATTGCCATAATTTGCCACTAAAGTGTTCTTTTCCATTTTAGAAAAGGCATGTAATCACCAAATGACTTGCTAAACTCTTATCTATCTTGTCCCTGAGTTTGGGACTCCAATAATACATATTTAATGCACACTATTATTTCTAATAATAACAAAATAAGAATTGTTTGAAAACTTTTAAAGCTGCCAATCAAATAAAAATACTTATTGGAGGTTTATGGGAAAAATACTGTGGTGTATGGTTTTAGAAATATAAATAAATGGTATGGCCAAGACCCTGCTCTAGTTAGGGAGGGGAGTGCCTATAATCTACTGCACTGAGGCTCATATGGTCACATAAAAATATGATTAACCACGTGGGAGAGTCAGAGATGAATTTACTAGTTAGTACCACTTCTAATCAGTGATATGGAAGTGCAAGGAAGCAACACCAGGGCCCAGGTAATTGGCCACCAGCAGAGGTGGGATGTGATCTTGATTTTGAAGGAATGAGTGGGATTCAGATAAGCAATGACTATATTAAAAGGCATGCATTTGAAAGAACAGAGGGTAGTTAGGCCAGATGACAGAATGAAAGGTTTATATAAAATAATAGGAAAGATGCGGGTAGAGAAGTTTTATAAGACAATATTTTAGAGGGGTCTTGAATGAGACAGTGTCCAAGTCAACATGTATATGATTATATGTGAAGGGTCTAGAAATACAGCTGCCTTCAAGCATGGTCTTTAAAAATTTGCTTCAAGCCTATGCTGCAGAAGGTAGACTTGGGTATATTAATAGATCAGCCTGGATTTTCTACATCAATTGAAGGATGTTGGCAGCAAAATGGAATCAATACCCAAAGCCAGCCAGAGGCTGTGTGTAAGGCTCTGAACAGTACACATGGAAGGGATAATAAGAGTCCAGGCTTGTTATACTATAGTGAAATCTGCCAAGTTGGTCTCAACCATATGCCTAATTGGTTTATGCTATAAGAGACTAATTGGAGATTAAAAAAGAAGTTAACTTAAACTTGAGAAACTTGGTTCACAGAGCTATTTTATTCTAAAATGTGTAATGAATATAATTCTGGATGTAAAATGCTATCTATGGAAGTAGTGTGGCCTGGTAATTGAGAGTTCGGTCTTTATACTCAAACAGACGTTGCTTCCTGACTGTACCCTCCCATCTTCTAGCACTTGGACCTTAACATGTCATGCAGTTGCTCTGAACTTCAGTCTTCAACTGTGAAATGGATGATAAAATTAGTATCTACTTCATAAGATTATTGTGGAATGAAATAGGAACGATGCATATAAAATGCTTATTGCTATGCCCGTCACCTAGCAAAGGTTATTATTCCTACTTCTATTGCAATAGTTCCCTACCATGCCTATCTTAATTCTCTTCCCTTTTCTGCTCATTCTGGATATTGCCATAATGCACGCTTCTGATCTTCTAACTTGACCATTCTAAAATGTAATAATTCCCTCAGTACCTAAAAATAATATCCTCCCTTCTTTACCCTGGACTTTCTATCTGAAACTTATCTTTGCTGTGTATTTTTCTAGAACATCCTCATATTACCAAATTAAGCATATTTTACATTTCCCCAATATACTCTGTTTGCTATGGTAGAGCTGACGACTTCATGGAGATCCATCTGAAGGGTCATTATTACATGCAACCCTTACAGCAATTTTCATTCATCCCTTCATCATTTTTTCCTCTACTTTCTTCATCGTTATCTGTCCATTATTGGGCTGAGGATCTGGGCTCTTGCCATCACCTTATTTTTCTTTTCCATTGCTACAACTCCCAAGCCCCTACCTTCTTAAAGCTCAAATTGCACTTCCTATTTGCCGGCACCCTCAGGCACCCCACTTCTTAAACTTCAACCCAAAATCTGACTCTTGCCCATTTCAAAAAATTTGACCCCATATCTGACATACCTCATCTCCTTCTCTACTCTAACTGACATGCTCATGATCACCTAGCAAGTTGCAATAATATATTCAAAAAACACGTCTACCATGATGGATTTTTTTCCTTGACATTTTTCCCCCTGGCTAGTAGCCTTCGAATTACCTACATGACATTTACAACAAATACAAAAAAATAATCCAACCTTATTGCTTATGGAATCACTTGTCTTGAGGCTTAATGGTTAGAAGAATTCTATCACTATTCTGACAACATTTCATTTTTTTTCCTCTTGCCTAAGATTCAACAAACATTGAGTGTCTACCACATTCTATCTATAGTGTGGGTTGCAGGAAAAATAGATCAAATAGTCTCTGTTCTCACATAGCCCACAGTTTTCTGTTTTCGGGCAACTCATACTTAAGTGCAGTATTTTTCAAATATTTTTTATTATACCCGTTTAGAATATTTTCTTTATAGGGCGCCTGGGTGGCATAGGCGTTAAGCGTCTGCCTTCGGCTCAGGGCATGATCCCGGCGTTCTGGGATCGAGCCCTGCATCAGGCTCCTCCACTGGGAGCCTGCTTCTTCCTCTCCCACTCCCCATGCTGGTGTTCCCTCTCTCGCTGGCTGTCTCTCTGTCAAATAAATAAATAAAATCTTCAAAAAAAAAAAAAGGATATTTTCTTTATATGATGACCACACACACATACACATACATATATAATAGAAGCACAGGTGGTCAGACAAACAGGCAAAAAAAAATTGGTTTCAATGTGCTGGACAGTTGCTACAATAGAAACGTGTGCACGTCGTCTAGTTATGGTATTCATCTTATTCTTTAGGATCTGGCAATGCATCTTCCATAGGGTAGATGCTAAATAAATACATGCAGAATTAATAAACCTGTTGGCAGGATTTTAAAATTAGCTCTTTATTACTAAGGCATTTCAAATTTAATTCATAAGCAAATTAAAACGTTTAATTGGTGAGACCATTATTTACATTTTATTCAACATAGTGGGCAGTGCCTTCTAATGATAAAGATTAAATGAAATACTGATAGGAAATGTTTATATGTAAGAACACTATACTTATTAAAGGACTTACTTTTAGATATCTCTTGAATTATATACCCTTGGCTGTAAATTTGCTCACTTTGTGGCATCTACCTCACTCTCACCTCCTGGTTTTCAGTCCCCTCTCTCAATCACACAAATACTAGTACAAGTAAATGAGCATTCATCAAATATTCCATTAATGAGATTTTTTCTTATATGAAATAACTAAGGTTTAGAAGCTACCAGTTTCTACACATCTCAGCTTTTATACAATGTCAGATTTCAGTTTCATCCTGGACATAAATACAAAAATACCCTCTTCCCCGATCTTCAAGGCACTAATAATTCTAAATGGCTTTGAGTGCCCTGCTCTTTCTTCACTTGGACCATTTTTCTTGATATTTAGGGTAGCAGTTTTCAAAACCACAGCTACGCGCAATTCTTATGTTCATGATTTGGATCTATTTACTGGTCGTCATAAAAATCTCTCTCTCATTTTAGAGCATTTCAACATCATTTTGGCGGCAAACACACACACACACACACACAAATCTCTTGAATAAAAGCATCAAAAATGACTGTTAGGGAAGACCAAAATTTAAAAATACAATTTATACAGAGAAAATGCATTTGTGGAATCATATTTTAGTTAAAAGTCAACTGAATACTTTAAATAATGAGAAAATTATCTGCTTTCTGCCTCTTAAATTCTGTCAAGTAACAAACAAAGAAACGTTTACTACCTCAAGTATTGGAGGATGGGTGAATTACATGTAATAAATAAGTCAACTCTACAATCTAAATCTTTGCTACTCCTCAAGAGAAATCAGAGTTGTGCTGACCAATATAGAATTCAGAGAATGTGGTGTGGAAGGCAGTTATTTCAATAATGGGAAACCCTGAAAAAATAGAGCTCTCCCAAAGAATACCTACTCTAATACCCTCATGAAACAGATTTACTCTCAAACTCTACTATAGCTTGGAAAAGTAGAGCAGCCGAGCTACATTATTTGGGCATTTGGGAAGGGACCATGCTCTGAGTAGGCTCTGGATAACTGAAATACAGAGAGGTGAGAATAGCAACGAACTACAGAGGCAGGAAGAATTGCAGAACTACCGCTGTAAAGCAAACTCTTCTCCCCAACTCAGCATCCAAGAGATTGTCAAGTATACTACACAGCAAGTATTTCTGATGAGCAATAGTGACATAAGACATCAAGACAATGCATAAATTATGCTAAATATACGCTATTTAAGATGATGGGAAAGCAACAGAATTTTCAACATCATTAATGATATAACTAAAATTGCAGAAGTAAGCAACCTCAATTAGCCTAATATTATGAAATGAGAAAACAAAAATCACTTCTGTACTTCCACTGTTTAAAAAAAAAAAAAAAAATTCTCCAGGGGCGCCTGGGTGGCTCAGTTGATTAAGCATCTGACTCCTGGTTTTAGCTCAGGTCATGATCTCAGGGTTATGAGATCGAGCCCTGTGTTGGGCTCCATGCTAAGCGTGGAGCCTACTTGGGATTCTCTCCCACCCCCGCCCCTCTCAAGCGTGCACTCTCTCTAAAAATAAAATAAAATCTTAAAAAAAATCTTCATAGACACAGTGTTATCCATTTCATATAAACACTGTGGGCTCTTCCTCACAAACTTCAGTTAAGTAAGCTTACCTTCATTCTGACAATTTGCAGTGGCATCTGTGTTAAATTTTATCTTGAGGGATTCAGCCTATAATGATGATTGTCAAGATGTCTTTGAATCCAGATCTGCTGTTCAACATATTTTCTGTCATTTATGACATTTTTTGCTATGCTGGTTTGATAAAAATGTTTTTTATGTGTCCACACAAATAATTTAATATCTTAACAGTTACAGAAATTCTCAACCATATATAAAAGAGAATGGTATAATAAGCGTCCATGTACTTATCACCTATAACTCAGTTCTAACAATTTTCAACTTTTGCTAATTACATTTCATTTCTTCCCCTACTCACCACCACTATCTACCATCCGACCCATAAATAACGCAAATAATATTTGCATAATTTGTATAATATTTAAATAAACCGGGAAAAATAACTCAGTGTACATTTCTAACAAGACCTTATTAAAATACCCATGATGACATTATTATACATATGTAGTTAACAATAATATTTTGTTAATCTAACACCTAATCCATGATAACATTTCCATACATAGTTGATTTTTTCAAATCAGGATCCAAATGATATCCTTACAATTGCATCTGGTTAATATATCTTAAAAGTCTTTTTACATTTATAATAATTCCTCCCTTTCTTATTCATATCAATTATCTGCTGAAAAAAACTGTGACATAATATTTCCCACATTCATGCTTTAGGATTTGAATTTGACTGTTATTTATATTGTTTCTCCATCTCTCATATTTCCTGCAAACTCAGTGCTAAAAACTTAATCAGATGTAGGTTTTAACGGCTAGTGGCAATACCGCATAGGTGATGCCATATACATCTTAGCGCATCTTATCAGGAAGTATATAATATATAAATGTCCAACTGGACAAGATTGAATAGTTGATTCATTTGTTTCAACCTGATTCATTTAGCTTCCCCATCAATCTTTTGCCCATTGTTTGAGCAGTCTTTGATGATAACTGCCTAAATCCATTATTTTATTAAGTGCTGCTAAATGGTAATTTTTCCATTTATCATTCCGTCTTTCGGGTGTTTATTATCTGAAATTCTCTTATAAAGAAGTTTTTCTCAAATACATGATTACTCTGAAATATATGTGCACAAAAAAGGTCAGAGCAAGTGCTAGGTTTTTTACCTTACTTATTTTCAAAATAACGAATAGGTGTTCAATCAGCTTCCTAATATGATGCTATTTTAAAATATAATTATGAACATATGTATATATATTTTAGGTGTTTTGATGTCTAATGGTCTTTTTTAGAGGGAGACATGCTCAAATTATCCCCTCTTTAGTCATTGGAAACTACATGAAATTTGGGTATTCTCTTGTTTTTTCCACTTTATTTTGATTTCACACAACATAGAATTGTATTCATAAGTATTTCAATAAGCAATTTTTTTTAAAAATAAAGACTTTTTCAAACATAAGCACAATACTTAAAACCAAATAATTTCACAATAATTTTTTACCCAAGGTCATGCCTTTCTTTCCCAGGAAAGCCAACACCTGATGACCAAATGAGAAAGGTTTACAAAAGTCCAGCCATTTTATCCCAGTGTGAGACTCTTTAAAGGGAAATTCTGTCTTCAAACCTCCCCAGTGGGTTAATGGAGACTTTGTTGAACCTGAATCAGGTTTTCCTCTATCCAGTCCTGCTTCTCCCTCCTACCGTTCACACATGTTGGTTACTAATAAATATATTTCAGTTCAATTGTTATTTCAGCAGCCACTGATTCCTTCTAAGGAATCCAAACTATGGCACAAATATTCCATGAATTTGGACCTGTAACAGTAGCTACACCCAAAGTTTTTCAAAAAAGAAAAAATAAATGAACATATAAATTTTCTATTGCCTCATCACGAATTCTTTGATAACATAATATTAATATAGCTGTTTCAAATTTTAGAATAACATCAGAATTTCTGCTTCAAATGGTAAAGGAACTAGAAGGGATTTCTAAATGTATATGGGACTAACTACATTTGGAAAAATTGATGACATTTTTGCATTTTTTAAACTAACGGCAAGAATGCAAAGGAACATATATCAATCATAAGTATTGGCCCTTCTCCCTGTAAGTCTATTTGTCTTATAAAATTATTATCAAGTTCAAGGTGATTATAAAATGCTTTTAGACCTTTGATAATGGTTTCAGGTGCTTGAATGTACCATATTATAACATATTTGTTTAAAACCTCACAGATATCACCAAAATGAAAAATTTAGGAAATCTAACTTTATACATGATCTATGAAACACATTTGACAAAAATTTTATTGGGGTGCCTGGGGGCTCAGTCAGTTAAGCGTCTGCCTTTGGCTCAGGTCATGATCCCAGGGTCCTGGGATCGAGCCCTGCATCAGGCTCCCTGCTCAGCGGGCAGCCTGCTTCTCCCTCGCCCTCCCCTCCCCCCTTGTGCTCTCTCTCTCTGACAAATAAAAAATAAAATCTTTAAAAAAAATTTTTTTTATTTATATGTAAATTAGCATAGAATAGACCAAACAGAGGAAGGAAAGGATTTTGAAATGATGACTCTACCTGCTTCGGTCTTTGGTTCTAATAGTCTTTTTTCCCCATTTGGGACCCCATCAACTAGATAATATCTGGGAAGCTTACAGGTAATTCACGCAGAAAGATACCCACTAGTGCAAAAAAAAAATTACGGAAATGTTGAGACTGGTAACCCAAAGCAAATAAACAAATAATAAATATATAGGTACCATATCTTCTCCCTTGATAAACACTGTGTGATCACCACCTAATACATTTTAGGTAATGGATGCCATCAACCTAATTGCATTTATCTCTTCTGCTCACCTTATCAGGATCCCACCTTCCTCACACACTCCATTTCTCAAAACTTGCCTAAATCTCTTATCATAAAGAAAAAGAAAACGTACATAATTAGAAACAGAATGTTTCACCAGCACCATAGTCAGCACCAGGCTTACTACTATGGTCATGACTGTCTTTCCCATGTCTAGAATGCTTTCCATTTAGAGAGTATTATCAACTTAAAGAATGAAAAAGAGTGTTTAAAGGCTGTGTACAGGTGAACTCAAGATATTCTCACCAGGGAAAGAGAACGGCATATTGGGGGAATGCCAGACAAGAGGCTGTCTATTCTGCTTAGCCATTCATGGAACTTTTTCTTTTTTCTTTTCTTCTTTTGTTTTTTGTTTTTCATTGTTTTTTTTTTCTTTGTTTTTTTTTTTTTTTTTTTTTTTTGAGAGAGAGAGAAGTGTGCGTACATGTCCAGGGAAGGGGCAAAGGGAGAGGAAGAAAGCCTTAAGCAGGCTCCACGCCCAGCACAGGAGCCTGACAAGGGGTTCAAGTCAGGGCTGGATCTCACAAAGCATGACCCTGAGATCATGACCTGAGCTGAAACCAAAAGTCGGATGCTTAACCGACTGAGCCAACCAAGGCTCCTAAAGGATCTTTTCATTCACTCACCATGGCCCTGTTACAAGTGCTAACAGTTGTTCCATGTAATTTGGTATGATTCCTGGCTTCTTTCACCCAGTTTGTCCTTACTCATGTTCATTAAATTTACTTTCTCACCCTGGAAACAGACTCCATCCCTAAACTTGATTCTTACCTCTGGTCCCTATCAGTTCTCGGGACTCCTCTTTTATCTTCCTATATACCAAAGCATTTCTCCCATTTTGGGGGGGGGGGGTTCCCTTGAATCCTTTGTTACCTCACATGAGTCAGATAAATGCTCTCAGTCTGGACATTAGCCATTATCTCAAGGCAGTCTCAACAGTACAAGTTTGACTACAGGAGATATGAATGTACACCACACCCAAGTTCCCATTTTATAATTCTTCAACCTGGGTGGGAAATACACTTTGTTTAAAATAGTTTAAGCACAGCACATCAGTTTTAAAAAGCTTGTTACCCTAATACTTGTTCAGAGTTCTAAATTATTTCATTTTGCAGATTTTTTTTTCTCTTAGTTGCTGAACATTATTGGAAAAAATAGTAATTTCATTAGAAATACAGATGCCTATCAAATCTTGAAATTATAACCATCTAGTGAATAATATTTTCCAGAGGCTATTAAAATTTTCTTAAAATTATATACATATGCTTTTAAGCAGTGAGAAAATATTATTTTATTTTTATTTGGTCAGTCAACACCTATTTGGTATTTGTGCGTAACAGAGGAAGAACAGATAGGGCATCAGAATTCCTGAGTCAAATTCCACCTTCGCCATTTATTATGATATCCAAAAGAGCTTCAATCTACTCTGTATTTGGTATTATTACCTACAAAACAGAAATTTATGATCATATTTTTCCTGCATACCTCATAAGGCTGGAGTCAAATGTCATCATGTAAGCGTGAACTCATTTTGTAAAGTGTAAAACTCTCTCCACGAATTTAAGATTTTAGTAGCATTTTGTGTAAAACACTGGAATGGGTGCTGGTTGCTTAGATACCTAGTATAACAATAGGTCTCCCTGCCACTCTCTAATGTCTTTTCACCACTTCATTTTTGGGTGGGAAATAAAAAAGTACACATGAGAAAGAAATGTAAAATTAAGATCCTGTGTAAGTCTTGCCAGAAACATTTAGAAATAAGTGTACTGTGAAACAAGCATTTATCCCACCTATAAAAATGCTTTCCCTAGTTTAGTTGTCCCTGAAAACACCTGGAGACATTTTTTTCCCCAAAATATGCTTTCTACAAACTAAGAGTATCTTAATTTAGAAAACCCGTAAATCCTGATGAATAAAAAGCAGCTCTATATGCACACATGATGATAGAGTTAAGACGTCAATGAAAAGTAGTATACTTGCCTAATTTTAATTTTTCTCTAAGTTAAAAGAAGCATGCTATTCTGTTTTAAATCATTTCATCTCAGAATTTCGTCAGAATTTAAAAGAAATTTTAGTGCTATTAAAGAAAAAGCTTCTGAAAAATCAATGAAAAACAGTTAATTGTATCCTGGAAAAAAAAAATACCTGTCAACTATGCTCCAGAATATTATTATTACAATACTATGAAATTACACTATTAAAAAAGAAAAAAGTCTATTTGGTAAAGGCATATTACATTTAAAAGTCCATTAAATTTTAATGTGTAAAATTAAGTATATAACTCAAGCTTTGAACAAAGACACATCCAGCCTCTTGCTCAGCAGAGAGCATTATACCGTGAAGCACACATTTTTCTTCATATTCTTATAGGATGTAATCTGAAGTAACCTTGCCTCTAACTCTTTACAGTTAATTTTTATAAATGTTTTTAATTATGGAAAATGTTTCACTATAGTAAGGCTCTGGGAACTTGCCATATGCAGACAGAGATTTCTCTTACATGAATTTTAAAAGCAGCAGCACACTGACAAATGTTTCATAGTACTGTTAAAATAGTGAAAATGGGGATATAAGCACAGCAAAGGGATATGTAGGATATCATGCTGACAGATTTTGCCCCATGGACACATTTGTTCAGGAAGCAAAGTGGACAGAAAGAACAATATAAAAAGCTCAAGAAATGAATCTTAATAGTACAAATCAGTGCTATCATTGGCTTGGCCCCAAACTGAATGTAGAATTTTTATATTCTTTCCCTAATCTTGCAAACACACTTATATACCATGTTGGATTTTAATGTAGGAAGAATCTACAGGACTAATAAGACTGAGGGTACAGCCAGTGACTCAAGAAGTAGGCCCAGGTTTGGTGGTGCTGGTGGTGCTGGTGGTGGTGGTGGTGATGGTAATGGCAGCAGAAGTGATGGGGCTGTGAGGAAGGGGTGTCAGTTTTATACCTTATGCCTGGAGTGGAGGCCAGGACACATAAGACATTACAAACAATTTTCCTGGAGCCTGGATAGCAACAGGATATCTCATGGGAGAAAAAAATCTGGAGATCCTCCTACTAGTGCTACTCACAGCTCCATTTTCCTTCCCATTTACCTTAATCTGAATGAAAACTGAACTGTTCTTTTAATTATCCCACCCTTAAACTTCAGAGATAAGGAGGCAATTTTAATGAAATCTAAATAAAATCTAATTGAACAGTGAAATGATCAAAGAAGATGCATTCTCATTGTTCAAGAGAGAAAAAAAGTTAAGGAACTCTCATTCAGAATATGTTTATTTCCTGTATTTTACATATACTAGATAGGATGCTATCAGCATTAACAAAATATTTGTATTACTTATATATAAAAATGAAATTTATTTTATATATTGTTCTTGTATCCAAAGTTACTAAAGTTTCCCATTTATCTGAATACTTTATTTGTTGATGTTTTGCTTTTCTATTTCAACAATCATATCATCTACAAATAACGACAGTCTCTCTCCTTTATTTCTAATCCTCACAGTTTTTATTAGTCTTACAATACTAGCTAAGATCTCCTGAACAACGCTGAAAAGAAATTGTGACAATAGACATTTCTGCCTTCTGATTAAAGGGAATGTTAAAATGATTCAAGAATAATTGTTCTAAGTTTTTGTTAGATATTCTTTATGAAGGTAAAAAAAACATGTCTTCTATTGTAGTTTGCCAAAATCTTTCATAGTAAGTGACTACTGAATTTTACCATTTTGTTCATCTACTGAGATGACAGGCTAATATAAATGATATTAAATGATTTTGTAATATCAAACTGCCATTCCATTGTTGGGATAAACCAAAACCAATTTAGATGTATTTATCCTTTGATATACTCTAGATACAGTTGCTAATATTTTTAAATGTTTTTTCTACATTCCTGGTGAGATTAGACTAAAATTTCCACTCTCTTTTATTTTTTCTAACCACTGTTTTCTAACAACTGTTAGGTGATAACAGTATCTAGGAATAATCTTCAGAATTTTACTTTTCTATAATTCAGAAATTTTGCATAAGACAAATTGCTTGTTCTTCAAAAATTTGATAAAATATGGAACTGGTGGTTTCTTTGCGCTAAGGATTTTAATATAAATCCAATTTATCTAATGTTTATAGAATTATCTAGACATTCTTTCTGACCGTTAGTCAGCTTTGTTAAACTATATTTTCTTCAGAATTTTACCAGTTATTCAAAGTTTTAATATCTATTCTATATAGCTACGTATGATATTCCTCTCACTCTTTACTGCTGCTGTATCTATAGTTTGATTCCTTTAAAGACCCTAATGTATTGCTTATTTTTGCCTTTTCCATCTTTTTCCAGATCAGTCTTATTAGAGATTTGTCTATTTTACCAGGTTTTACAGAGAAATATTTTTCTTCCTGGGCCTACTTTCCAGATGTTATTTTCTATTTTATTAATTCCTGCTCTTAAGTTTTGCATAACCTTACTTTTAATTGTTTTGTGCTCATTTCC
The DNA here is from genome assembly GCF_024610735.1 of Ursus americanus. Taxonomy (NCBI): domain Eukaryota; kingdom Metazoa; phylum Chordata; class Mammalia; order Carnivora; family Ursidae; genus Ursus; species Ursus americanus. The sequence goes on along the minus strand of NC_142127.1, from coordinate 34,195,016 downwards.
TTACATTTTTCTAACTTCTTTATTCAAGCTTTCTTTTTAAACATACAATTTAACATTTTAGAATTTAGGCCTCTTTCACCCCACAAATTACAATAGGTAGTATTTGATTTACTAGTATATTCTAATAATTTTTACGTTCTATTGTTAAATTTCTTGGCCTATCAATTACTTAGGTGTGTGTTCCTTAACAAGTATATAACATTTATATATGTTATGAAGTTCTAATATAAATGCATTTGATTGGAGAACTGGTATGATCAGATATGCATTTGAATTTTGTTGAAAATCACTTTATTATTGAATTACTGGGCAATTTGTTAAACGTTTCAGTTATATGATAAAATAATATGTGTTTCAATTGTGGGTTCAACTAAGGCAAACTTATCGTTGTGATGCTCAATAATTGTTGAGTGTTTGTCCTCTCAATAATTGAAAAACGTTGTGGAAATATCCTCTTGTATGGTGAATTTCTTTTCCTTCCTATAGTCTTGTAAAATTCTGTACATCTGCTTTTGAAGACATGTTATTTGGTACATACAATTTTAGAATTGCTACATCTTTCTGGAGAATTAAACCTTTCATCATTTTGTTTTTTAGAAATGACTTTGGTTTTTGGCATTTATTTTGTCTGACTAAAATAGCTATTTTGTGTTTAGATAGCATTTGTTTGCTACATATATTTTCGTTCTTTTTTTAATATCTTTTCATGTTCTTGTATATTAAATGTCTCTCCTAAACAACGTGTAAAATTACAATAAAATGTGTTTTATCACAATTAACATATACACACATACAAACACAAAAATAAAACCACCTAAATTTAATTAAAAAAACTTGAAAAACATTGAAGATTAAAATTTTTAAAAGGCAAGAAGCCTAGGAATATATCTCCTAGAATAACCAAGAAAATATTGGAAAATACAGTAGTCCCCCTTTTTCTGAGGAAGATAAATTCCAAGAGCCCCCCCACCCCCATGGATGTGTGAAACTGTAGATGATACCAAACCCTATATATACCATGTTTTTCCCATACATACATATGCATGGATAAAGTTTAATTTATAAATTAGGTACAGTAAGACCTTAACAATAAGTAATAATATAATAGAACAATTATAACACTGTACCATAATAAAAGTTATGTGAATGTGGCCTTGCTCAAAATATCTTATTGTACTGTATTCACCCTTCCTGTGATGATATGAGATGATAAAATGCCTACGTGATGAACTGAAGCGAGGTGAATGATGTAGGCACTGTGATGTAGCGTTAGGCTACTATCGACCTTCTAACAATATGTCAGGATGAGGGTCATCTGCTTCCTTGGTACTGCCAGTAACTGAAACCACAGGAAACAACAAGACTGCAGATGAGGGGGGCCTGCTGTAATAACAGCAAGGGTTGGAAAATCCAGGCTTTAAAGCATAGCATGAAGATAAAATAATTTAAATAGCTTAGTATCCCCACCAGAATAAACAACATAATTAACTGAAGAAAACAGAAAAATCCAAAAACGTATATCCAAAAAATCTAAACAAGTATAAAAATTTGATCTGTGACTGAAGTGGAATGTTAAGCCCTTTGAAAATGTTACTAAATAGAATTTTATGATATAAATTATATAATTAGGATATTATAAACAATAGTTGGAATAAACTCATAGAAATAATTGATTAAATAATTGAGTAAGAAACACACAATTTGATTTGTACTTTTTCTCATGCTAAATTCCCCAAGAGATTTTAGATTTATTAGAGTGCCAAAACTAATAATTAAGAAAATAATATCAGTAGAAGAAAATGGGAGTATTTTATAAGCATAACAATGGAAGCAGACAATCAGAAAGGAAACTCATGTAAATTATCAGGGTTATTCTGAGAGCTATACCCATAATACATTCTTTTAACATACTGTGGCCCCTATCACAAGTAAGCACAGAACAAGCATTAACACTGAATTTAACTAACAAAAGCTGTAACTCTTCCTTCCTGATTTGGGAAATTCCAAATAGGGTGGAGAGAATGGGTGCAATATAGAAGCAATACACATATGAATATTGTCAAAGTTAACGTAATAGTAATCATTTTTTATAGATCAGTGAAAATATCTATGATTATCCATGGTAAATTGTTATGTTCCTTTATTTCCTATCTGTGTGTAAATTTGGATAAGTTACTAACCTTCATTTGTTTAAATATTAACAAGTATTTATAAAGAACCTACCAATTGTGAGATGCTGTCAGACACAAGATATAATAAACAAGAGAGTTCCATGATATTTACATTAGAGTGGATCCTTAGGTTCCCAACCTGCATAGTAACTCATAGGATTAAAGCAAGAGTTAAAGTAGGTAATATTTGGAGTGCTTATTATTAAGTTTGTAAGGAATAGTTACTTGAATATAAGCTTAGATAGAAGAAAAGATTATTTGAGCAAAGAATGCCTGAAGCATTGCCATCCCACACATTTCCCTTTTCTTCTTATACTAAGAATGCATGAAGGGATACCATTCAGAATCCACCAAAGAGATTTTCTACAGTCTTTGGTCTTCTGCCATAATGATGAAGAGCTAGAGAGAAATAATGCTGTTTTATTCTATCTACGTATTACAATGTTTCAAAATTAATATGAATGTTAACCACTTTTTAAGCTACCATAATCCACTACTTCCTAACATGTGTCCGTCACTACAGCAAAGACCACCTTATACCTGAAAAGCTTATCATACTCCCACAAAGCCTTTGATCCTGGTTTCCTCATTGAGCTATACAGACTTCTTTTTTATTGAAGTACAGTTGACACACAATGTTACATTACTTCTGGGTGTAAAACATAGCGAAGCCACAAGTCTATGTGTTAATGCTGCACTCGTCACAAGTGTAGCAGCCACCTGTCACCTGTCACAGAATATTACAATACCACTGACTATATTCTCTATCCTGTACCCTTCATCTCTGTTACCTATTCATTTCATAACTAGAAGCCTGTATCTCCCACTCTCCTTCCCCAATTTTGTCCATTCCCCACTCTCCTCCCCCACTGGCAACCACCAGTTTGTTCTCTGTGTTTATGGGTCTGTTTCTGCTTTGTTTTTTGTTATTATTTTGTTTTTTTAATTTCACATATAAGTGAAATCATATGGTATTTTTCTTTCTCTGACTTATTTCACTTAGTACAATACCCATTCATGCTATCATTAATGTCATGATCTCATTCTTTTTATGGCTGAGGAATATTCCATTGTGTGTATGTGTGGGGGGTATATATATTCCACATCTTCACCGATTCCTTTACCAATGAACACTTAGGTCCATATCCTGGCTACTGTAAATAATGCTGCAATAAACATAGGAGCACATATATCTTTACAAAGCAGACTTGGTTTTCTATGGGCAAATACCTGGGAATGTAAGTTGGTGGAAATATGGAGGTTCCTCACAAAATTAAAAATAGAAATACCATGTAAGTTATACTGACTTTTATACTCAAATATAATCAACATTTAAGCTCAGTAGAAAGTAACTCTATAATTAACTCTTTCTAAAAACAGGGCAGAACCACACTTTCTTGGGTGTTTCTCATACCACCTTTTATCCCTGAACTTGGGAGTAGTTCACTGGCTAAGGATGTGGTAATCCCCTTTGGCCAGCAGGTCTCCATTGGAAGGAGGCATGAGGGACTACCACTGCCCTTTGAGCTTGGTAAGGACTGCCTTTCTCCAGCTTCCTCACCTTCAAGAGCTAAAGACAAGAGAAAGCCACAGAGATCTTGATGCTCCATTTAAGACCAATTTATTTCTCCCAACCTCTATGTCACCATTACTAGGTCAGGCCTCCAGAACTCAGTGTAATTTGGCCACTGCCTCATCTTACCCTCTTAATCAGCTCTCAAACTTCAGTTTCTGCCTTGAAACCATCAGGACAAATCTCATTGTGAAATTTATCCCTTCATATATCATTATTACAGGAAGCTGAGAATTCCCAGGTCATCCTTTTTCCTTAAAGACTCTAATCCGCAGATTGCCTTGTACACCAACTTTTCTGACTCCTTCCAAACCTATACTCTCTGAACTAATGGTAAGTCATTAGCAGACTCTCCCACATCCTCAAACTCCTCTTTGAATTTTCCATTTCTTATTTTAACCAAAATCAGGTTAAGCCCATAACTCTCACAAGTGGGAAATGTTTACCCTCACACATCTGTCTTATCACAAATCCTTGACATAGAGTGCATTGTTCTTCACTATCCCTTTCAGAACATTCTTTCCCTTCCTGGTACTGTCCTAGCTCTGCATCTCCTGCCAGAGCTGTCATGACCACTTCCCCTCACTCCTTGATAATTGTAGTCCCTTGCACACTGCTGTTACTCTTTTCAACTCCTCTGTTTTATTCTTGGTGAGTCCAATGTTCATATACAGTCATTCAAATTCTTAATCACCCCATTCTTTGAATTCTTTTCTTCTTAAAAATTGAGTTGTTCACCCTGCATCAAACACTCGCAATCATATTCTTAGAAACCTTTCACTACGTTCCAAAACTGTCATTTCTTGCATCTTGAATTCTTCTGCCTACCAACTCCTTGCCTTCTGTCCCACTCAATTGTGTTGTTCAACTCCAGTAAGTGTTTAATTAAGCCAAGATAAAGATCTATTGATCTTAACTCCTTTTTAAAAAGATTTATTTATTATTAATTTAAGTAATCTCTACACCCAACATACAGAGAACTCACAAGCCCAAGATCAAGAGTCACATGCACTTCTTACTGAGCCAGCCTGGAATCCCTATCCTAACTCCTTTTCATTGGCTCTAACACCCATCATATACTTCCTTTTCACCTATTAAAAACATGTACCATCATTTCAATCGCCCTCTTACGTTTATTCTTGCTTTCACCATTCCTCTCTTCACAAGAGTGCCTGACAAAAACACAGCTCTGATTAATTCTCCAAATACTCTTTATCAAGACCCATGTAATAAAGCATGACTGGGAAAAAACACACAAATTGTTCTATGGTTTACATTAACTTCATGACCAATAACCTTGAGTGGACTTTGAATATCGCTCAACAATCCTGCCCCAATGTACCAGTTGTTTTACTCTCCCACTCTCTTTAAAGGAAAATTCACACTTTTTTTCATTTTCTTCAAATCACCAGACCTCTTGGCCATATTTACTCTTAGCCAATGATATTTATTCTTTGCCCACTGAGAAAACAGAGACATCATAAGAAAACCTCCATAAGTTTCCATCACTATTTTTCTACCTATCTATTACTGTGGCCATATAAATCAGGTTTAAGGTTAGGATTAGGGTTATTCCACGTACTCTGCCTTTGCTTTTAGTATAGAAGAACTGCTCATTTCCCTGTCCACAACCAACCAACCCCCCACTTGTGTACTAAATTTCATTCTCTCCAAAGTTCTATTATTCCAGCAATTTGTCTTACTTTCCCTACTTCATCAGTTGCTCATTCTCTATGTGATTATTCCCATCAACAAACAAAAAATATCATAATCTCAATCCTCCTCCAGCTACCATCTCATTTCTCTGTTCCCCTTTTATCAAAGCTCTTCAAATATTACTCATATTTAATGTTGAAAATTTCTCTCCTTATTCTTTCTCAAACTCAAATTATCTCTCAAATTGCTTTTACCAATTCACTGAAATACCTATTTTTAGAATAATCAATGACAGGTCATTCAGGTGGCTCAGCCAGTTAATCGTCTGCCTTCAGCTCAGGTCCTGAACCCAGGGTCCTGTGACGAACCCTGTGTCAGGCTCCCTGTTTGGTAGGGAATCTGCTTCTCCCTCTCCCTCTCCCTCTGCCCCTCCCCCTGCTTGTGCTCTCTTTCGTTCTTTCTCTCATGAATAAGTAAACTTTTAAAAATTAAAATAAAATAAAATAAAATAAAATAACCACTGAGGGATGCCTGGGTGGCTCGGTGGTTAAGCCTCCAACTCTTGGTGTAGGCTCAGGTCATGATCTCATGGATCATGAGATCCAAGCCCCAAGTAGGGCTCTGCATTCAGTGGAGAGTCTGCCTGAAAGTTTTCTCCCCCTGTCCCTCCCCCCCACTCAAGAGTGCATGTGTACTTTCTGTCTCTCCCTCTCCCTCTAAAATAAATAAATAAATCTTTTTAAAATAATAAAATAACCAATGAACTTAATAGTGCTAAATCCAATGATCAGTTTACTTATCAGAAACATTTGAAATAATCAATTACTCTATTATTCCCAAAAATACTTTCTCCACTTAGGTGACACACTCCTTTGGTTCTCATCCTACCTTACTGGGTTCTTCTCAGTCTCCACTGCTGGCAGATTCCCCAGTATATCAGTCTATGGGCCTCTTCCCTTTCTACACTCAAGCCCTTGATAGTGTCATGAAGTCTCATGTTTTACAGGCTATTTTTAAGCTAATGGCTTTCATGGTTATGTTTCCAGCCTGGATCTCTCTGCACTCAAAACTTGTATGTACATATACTTGTTCAATATTCTTGAGTGGCCAGTAGGCATCTTAAACTCTATGTGTTCAAAAATCAAATTTCTGATCTTTTCACCCACTACAAATCTGATCCTTGTACCATTGTCCCAATCACAGCAAATTGAAACTTCATTTTTCTATTTAACCATGTGAAACCTTTTTAAGTTTATTCTTTATTTCTTTTCTTCTCTCCCAATTCACAGCCAACCAACAGCACTGCTACATAATCTAACTTTAAAATATATCCACAATCTACCACTTTTCATAATTGCTACTGCTACCCCTGATGCCCCAGCAATCATTTTATCTAGCTTGGTTATTGTGGCAATTATTTATGTTTCTCCCCACTTTTCCTCCTCTCTTGCCCTCCTACTGGTCATTCTCAATGCAGCACCCAGAATGATTGTTTTACAAATAACTCAGATCATTTCACTCCTCTCTTCAAATCCCTCCAATGATTTCCCATCTCCGAGAGCAAGCCAATGTCTTTACACTGACTTACAAGGCCCCAGATGATCTGCCTCTCATTTTACCCCTCAAATCATCTCTCCTTTGACTGTAACCCAAATTCTCTCCATTTCAGTCATCCAAACATCTCTAGCCTTTGCCTTTGACCTCCTTCTTGGAATGATCCTGCCAAGGTACCTAAAAGGATTATTCCTTTAGCTTCTTCAAGGAATGACTGTGGCCTCCCTGGCTACCTACATAAAATGTCAGCCTTCCTCCATGCCTCGCATTCCCTAGCTCCCTTAATTGCTTTAGTGTTCTTCATGACACTCACCAATATCTGCTTATTTCATATTTATTTATTACATGTCTTCTTGCTCTAACCTGCATTAAAACTATAGCTCCATGACAATGAGAATTCATGGCTCTGTCCTCTGTGTAGGACACTTAGTAGGCACTCTATGAAAGATTATTGACTTCATGAATAAATGAACATAGTATATGCCCAATTATTATCAAATGTTGCAATTAATTCTGTTCTCTTGTACACTTTTATAACCCTTAAAGTCTGTATCACGTCACCAGCTAATTATAAAGTTTTTTGTCGATAGTTACCAGTTTAAATTCATGTGCAGAAACCATATTTTATATTTCTCTTACATTTGCCACAGTACTTTAATTACTTCTCAATTACTGGCAGGTGCTCATAAAATCTTGCACATAGATTAAAATACTAGTTGATACCATGGATCTAAAACTCCCCAAAAATGTAACAAATTTGCTGATATTTTCCTCTCCTCCTTCTAATTTTTTTTTAACAAAGTTGTCCAAGAAGTCATCACTTTAGGAAATCTTGAATTCTCAGTTTACTGTGTTCTGTGTAAAAGAAGGGTAAGTGAAGCAAAAGGAGAAAAAAAGGCAGAAGAGGGGAAGCCAGAATTGGAATTCCTACTGCATGAGCAGATCTTTTGGGTTTACCCTGAGGTACTGTTGTTTAATTAAACACCATGTAATAGATAGCAATATTTTGAGCTTCCTTCCAGTTAGAATATTTAATTCAATTGGGCTGAGGCAATGTGGACTTCAAAGGGAATTAACACATCATATAGATTATACATAAGATTTGAGCATTTTAGAAATTCAGCAATTTGGTATATGACCAGAAAAATATTACAAGCTTGAATAACCACAAACGATGTTATAACAGAAACAGGAAAAAAAGATCCTGAGTTTATTTTATTTATTTCAATGTAAAAAGAAGTTTCACCCATTTTGTTGCCTGTTCTTGAATTTAATGTACCCCTTGCCCATAAATGTTACTTTAGATCTGACCCAGTAGTTCATCACTGTAACTTACAGCATCTCCTTGACAGAGACAGAGAATACCTCTTCACAGGAACATTTTACTCAAACACACATATCAAGTCACCTTTCAACCTTCTCTTCTCCAGGCTAAACAATGTCAACTGCTCTATCTTCCCTTCACAGATTTTGCTTTCTTACTGTAATAATTTCTGTAAGTCCTCTCTATTATTTATTTATTTATTTATTAAATGCCTAGAAATTTAGGAACCAATAACTGGACACATCATTTCAGAGGGCTTAAATGGTGCACAATATTATAGGGAAGCAGTAAGAGCCCTTAACTAAGAAATGAAAAGCCTGGATTCTAGTGCTACTTTAATTACTCATTAGAGTTGCCTTGGAGAAAGAACTTGCCACCCTGAGCTTCAATTTCTCCAAATTTTAAAAACCAGAGAAATATCTCATTTTATCTAATGGAGCCTTTGATTGGGGAAGGAGAATGCATCATGAAATATAAAGCATTTTGTAACTATATATTTCCTGTCAACCAGTCTAAAAGGAAATTTTCTCCATTAAAGGAAAGCTACAGGATTTTTTTTACACACTAATGTCATTGGAGAATACCAAATTTCTGTTTTTTAGGAGAGTTGAAAACTATTAAATATGATTTTTTTGAACCTATTAATGGGGCATATTTAATTTTTTTAAATATATATTGTGCTATTCCTGTCTTTATTAGATAAAGTAATAGGGAGCAGAGGAAGATATTAAGAAAAATAACTAGGTAACTGCTTGTCTTGGTTTAAACTCTTCCCATTCAAAATGTTACTATGTTTTGATTGTGTGGAATTAAACATAAATGGGTATGATTCAGCAGGATGCAAGAAGTATTGGACAGAAAAAAATCTTCTCACATAATGGGTGCTTTGTGCCTGATTTCCTTCCCAGCATGCTAAATATGTAATCACCAGATGTGATATAGAAATGCATGCAAAAGAAAAAAAAAAGAAATGCATGCAGTCTAGGATTTCCTCTTCAGTCTTCCCCAACACACATCAACACACCTCAATACACACAAAACCCTCTCATGTTTACAGATTGTTTCTGTTCAATGTTATTCAAATAAACATTTTCTCTTATGTTTTTTTCTTCCTGACTTTAAGCATCTGAAATTTAAAAACCCATTTTCTAAAACATGTACAAAAATATGATACTAGAAACAAAGCCCCAAATTGATTTGTGAGGCCTTTTAAGTTTACTGACTTACACTACACAGAAACTACAAAAGCAGTCTTCACAGATCTCTAGTCAGTACCTAAAATTAGTAGAATCTGGGATAGGACTGGCATGGACACAGAACCACTACACCTTTCCATGGTGAAGATGTGAATGACTCCTAAGGGAGAGGCACCCCTTCAACTCTGCAAAATTCTTCCTTCCGCTTAATACCTTGGTATACATTTATAAATATGTACATTTCCAACTTCCTGCCCTAGCTTACTTTCAGTGTCACGAAATTCCTTATAGTCAATCAAATAATAGTTTCCTTTAATCTTGATGACTGAAAAAGTAAATTGAAAACAAAACAAAACAAAATTCTACTACGCTGTGGGTAGACGGTTATAGAAAAAATTCCTCTGTATACAGTTCTTTGGCTGTAAACACCTGGAACTCCCTTCAAACTACCTGAAGCAACAGAGGTATATTGTGATAGGTATTATGCTATCTCTTATGACCACCACTCGAGGGGTGGTAAAAGTTCTCAGGAAAAAAAAATAAGTTTTGTCTGGGCAGATACCCAGAATTGGGTCCACTAAAAGAACTATGCACAGAAAAATAATGAAGCACATATTTTATTCAAAAAGTCTCATTTCCATCCCTTTTCTTGGAAAGTTCTTTTTCCTCTCTTTCAAAATCCACTTTCTTCTAAATTAACTCTCTCATGCCTCCTGGGAAATCTGCTTTTTAAAATCATTCTTTTTTTAGCACCTAATACTTCCCAACTTCAATTTTCACATTTCCAAACTGGAGCTAAAGATGCCTGCCTTCCAGAGGTAAGAGATAAAACCAAGATGAGACAACACACGGGGGGAGAAAAAGTCCATCATAGTGCTTACTGTGTAATTTATGCTCAATAAAGATCTTTATTTATGTTTTTCATTCATTAAATCATACTGATAAGTTAGTGACATAATGTGTCGCTTCTCCCAAAGATATACAGATGAAGAAGAGAGTCTCTAGGAGTAGTGGTTTCATATATCCACCTCTTGGAGTGAATATCATTACGAACAATTATAAAAATATCCCAACAATGTATTACCAGAGGACAGTATGAGCTGAATGGATAGCTACTATGTTCTATTACTTTCAACACACTCATGCTACTTTCAACAAAAATGCTCTTCTGAATATATAACTGTAGGTAGCATACAAGGTAACAATTCTAGTTTGATTATTTATTTATGCTTATTTACTTATTTATGTTTAACATGTGTTTCTTCTGGGTAAAATCATAAAACTCAAAATTATGTATGACTCTTTTATTGAAGAATTTTCCCAGTGGTTCTGGGCTACTGAGTCCCTATATAACTTCTGTTTATTTTCCTGACAATTTGTCAATATACCACACAAAGTTATGGAAATTCTTCTACATTGCATCTGACATCTTTCAATGAGATGATGGAAAATCATGATCTTTAAGTTAACAGCACTCAAAAGGTAGCTAATTAGATTTTTAAATCTTTAGGGTATATAAGATTTAAAAGTCAGACATCAGAAATTATTAAAAGGAAAGAGATTGACAGTTCTGTCCACAGACTTTATTGATTATAATATGATATTTATAAAACCACAACATTAGAGAAAAAAAGTACTATAAATATTTTGCTATGAAAAATCCAGGGGGGTTATATAGGATGCCAAAGAAATATTAAAGACTTTCATAGAACTACAGCATCAGAATTCCAAAGATAGGAGTGTTCTGAAAATAAGCTATGAACACCATACTTACAAATAGATTACCCACTGGACCCATTAGTCATCCACTCCTTTAAAACATGGCAAAAAGGACCAACTTCTTAAGAAAATGCAGCAGGTAATTCACCACCAGATGATGAATGTTTCCTGGCAAGATGGGTGTAGGGAGGATATTGTAGTAGGCAAACAAAGAGAAGACATTTCTTGGAAGAGACTATGGTTTTAGAGCATCTAAAAATAACAGAAAGTCTCCAAATATATTTCTAGTCTCTCTATAATTGGAACATTCTTAAAATCTGGAAGGGAAAAAGACCTAATATTTACTCAAGTTTATTGTTATCTGCAATGATGAAAAGTAAATTGATTTTTTTAAAAACCACTTGTTGAGAAAATGTCTCATTTTCTCTTAGCTTAAGCACATTTATCCAAAGAAGAAAATTTTATATTCTCAGCTGTGCAATTTACAAATATGAATTGAACTACACACATTTTCAACCTTGTGGGGAAGACATAGCTTATATTTCCTTTTTTATCTACGTTAGAAATTAAAAGTATATCTAGCAATTTCCTTGAAATTTGGCTGGATGGCTTGATGAGAAGCAAAAAGCATGACCACTCTCAAATCTACACAGCTACTCTATACCCTGATGATTTTCTTGCAATTCTGTAATAAATAGATGTGGAGTACTATTAATGATAGAATCAAAAGCCTCGTAAGAAGTTTCATTAAGCATGAAACTAACACCTGGAAAGAACTTTAGCGGATCCCCGTTAGAAATGTGGAAATAATGAAATGAGATATTTTTAGATTTGTTTATTAAGATTTGTTACAACTTAATGTTCGAAAACATCCTTCTTCCTTCACCACCAATTCTAATCCTCTTTCATAATTTCTCAATTTCTGTTGCATCTGAGATACCTGCCTTGTTCAGAAAGTAAGTCTCCTCTCTGTTCTTAAAGGCCAGCAACAAAACACCACCAGGTGCAAAGCGTACATCTGATAGAGGACTTGCATTTAATATATGCAAAGACCACTTAAAACCCAACAAGTAGAGGGGCGCCTGGGTGGCACAGCGGTTAAGCGCAGGCCTTCGGCTCAGGGCGTGATCCCGGCATTGTGGGATCGAGCCCCACGTCAGGCTCCTCTGCTATGAGCCTGCTTCTCCCTCTCCCACTCGCCCTGCTTATGTTCCCTCTCTCGCTGGCTGTCTCTATCTCTGTCAAATAAATAAATAAAATCTTTAAAAAAAAAAAAAACCCAACAAGTAGAAAACAAACAACCCAATTAAAACCTGAGCAGAAGATGTGAACAAACACCTCACAAAAAAGATGTACAGATGACAAATAAGCATATGAAAAGGCGCTCAATATCATATGCCAGTAGGGAACTGTGAATTGAAACGATATACCACTCCACATCTACTAAAATGAATAAATTCCAGAACACTAACAATCCTACATGCTGACGAGGACGGGGAGCAACAGTACCTTGCACGCATTGCTGGTAGGACTGCAAAATAAATGGTACAGTCATTTCGGAGGACAGTTTGACAGTTTCTTTGTTTTTTACCAAGCTAAACATACTCTACCATACTATTCAGCAATCACATTTTATGGTATTTGACTTATTCAAGAAGCTTTTGGGGAGAGGAATTAAGATGGTGGAGAAGTAGGGGAACCCTGGGCTTACCTCGACCCTCGAACACAGCTGTACTGAGGTCAGATCACTTAGAACATCCAGGAAATCCATCTGAGGATTGGAAGTAGGATCTCCAGGGTTGGAGGGAGACAACGTGGCAGGTATGTGCACCCCTGGAGAAAAGGACGGCTCTGGTTCCCAGAAGGCTCACGAAGTGGCTCAGGGATCTCCCGGGTCGCCCTCGGAGGGATCGTTTCCCTTCCTGGAGTGCAGTTGGCAGAGGGTGTATTTCCTCTCCAAGGACAAAAGCGCCAGTAAACGCCTTTCATCAGCAGGGGACAAAGGAGCAGGCAGAGGGAGGAGAACCTGGTTGCTGCTTTTTGTGGGGCCACAGCCTATAATCCATGCATCGAGCATACGTGAAGCTGCCATTTTTGTGGGACAAAGGGCACTGCGCAGTGAGACTCTAATTCGGTGGAAGGAGGACGGCGCAGATCGGAGTGGTGCCGGCTCCTTTAAGAGTACGAGTTTTGAATCCAGCCATGCGCCAAAGGTAAAACGCAGGAGAGCTGGGCTCCGGATGCACTGATGGCCCTGGCTTTTCTGTGAAGTCTTCCTGAAGGGGTGAGGGGGGTGGGGGGCGGGGAGCCCCTGTCCAAGGACGATAGTGTGTAGGGTGGCGCCATTTTACCCTCGTTATCAATCTGGTCAGGCTTCAGAGAGCAGCACAGCGGCCCACAGTGGAGGTGGGAGTCGCTTTCACCAAGCCCCTTCCCCCTGTGCTTGGCAAGTGCTTTTTTCACTGGGGGAGGATTGAATCCAAGCCAGTACAGCAGGCCTCCAAGGGCAGCACAGTGTGCACCAAGTCTACTGATCAGATAGTGACTCACAGCGTCTCCTTCAGTTCTGGTGGAAACAGGACCAGACTGTATTTTTTTTCCTTTTTTTTTTTTTTCCTTTGGAATCAGGCTTATACTTTTTTGTTTGCTTTTTTCATTCCTTTTCTCTCTTTCTTACCAGGCTTCTTTTTTCCTTTTTCTTTATTTTTTCCCCTTTCTTTTTCTTTGGAATCAGACTTACACTGTTTTTTGGGGGGATTTTTTTTGGTCTTTTTTTTTTTCATTCCTTTTTCTTTTTTCTCTCTTTTGAGGGGGGTCAGTCTTTTTTTTTTTTCTTTTTTTCTTTTTTCCTTTTTCTTCCTTTTTTTTTCCAGGCTTTTTTTCAACAAACATATCGAAGCCCACCTAGATAAAGGTCCAAACACTCCCCACTGTACAAGGAGAAACTCTGCAGAGAGAGACTAGTGGGAAAGAGCACTCAAAACCAACAGCAGAGTGCACACATCATACACCAGAAACACTTCCTGAAGTGCCAAGCCCTGGAGAGTGTATGACCTCTTTTTAATATTACTTTGAGATGCAGGAAACATAACAAGCTTTCAAAACACACAAAAGATAGAAACCTGGCCAAAATGACAAGATGGAGGAATTCTCCTCAAAAGAAAGGTCAGGAAGATTAAACAGCTAGGGACTTGCTCAAAGCAGATATAAGCAATACAGCTGAACAACAATTTAGATCAACAGTCGTAAAACTACTTATTGGACTTGAAAACAGCACAGAAGACAACAGAGAAAACCTTGCTGCAAAGATAAAGGATCTAAAAACTAGTCAGGCTGAAATAAAAAAATGCTATAAACTGAGATGCGAAACAGAATGGGTATAATCACAGTGAAGATTAAAGAAGCAGAGGAGAGAATAGGTGATAGAGAAGATAAAATTATGGGGGCATCTGGGTGGCACAGTCAGTTAAGTGTAGGACTCTTGGTTTTGGATCAGGTGGTGATCTCGCAGTTGTGAATTCAAGTCTCGTGTCAGGCTCACCCTGAGCGCAAAGTCTGCTTTGGATTCACTCTTCCTCTCCCTCCCCTTCTGCTCCTCCCCCTGCTTGCTCATGCTCTCTCTCTCTAAAATAAATAAAATCTTTTTAAAATTTTTTAAAAAGAAGATGAATTATGGAAAATAATGAAGCTGAAAAGAAGAGGGAAAGAAAACTATTAGATCACAAATATAGACTTAGCGAGTCCATAAAGTGAAATGATATCTGTATCATAAGAGTCCCAAAAGAAGAAGAGTGGTGGGGAAAGGGGCAGAGGGTTTATTTAAACAAATTATAGATGAGAACTTTCCTAATCTGGGGAAGGAAATAGGCATTCAAATATAAGAGGCACAAAGAACTCCCCTCAAAATCAACAAAAACAGGTGAACAACGTGACATATCATAGTGAAACTTGCAAAATACAAAGATAAAAAGAGAATTCTGAAAGCAGCTAGGGAAAAAAAAAGTCCTCAACCTACAAGAGTAGACACACAAGGCTAGGAGCGGACCTGTCCACAGAGATCCAGGAGGCCAGAAAGGGCAGGCATGATATATTCAGGGTGCTAAATAGGAAAAATATGCAGCCAAGAATACTTTATCCTGCAAGGCTGTCATTCACAATAGAAGGAGAGAGAGTTTTGAAGACAAACAAAAACTAAAGGAGTTTGTGAACACTAAACCAGCTCTGCAAGAAATATTAAAGGGGACTCTGAGGAGGAAAGAGGGACCAAAAGCAACAAAGACTAGAAAAGAACAGAGACAGTCTACAGGAACAGCAAATTTACAGGTGATACAATGGCACTAAATTCATATCTTTCAATAATTACTCTGGATGTAAATGAACCAAATGCTCCAATCAAAAGACATAGGGTATCAGAATGGATGAAAAAACAAGACCCATCCATATGCTGCTTACAAGAGGCTCATTTTAGACCCAGAGGCACCTCCAGGTTGAATGTGAAGAGGTGGAGAACCATTTATCATGCTAACAGACACGTGCTATGGTATTTGCCCAAATAAGTTGAAAGCCTACGTCCACACAAAAACTTTCACAAGACTGTTTATAGCCACTTTATTAATAATTTATAAAACTAAAAGCAGCAAAGATATCCTTTAGTAGGTGAATGGATATATAAACTGTGGTACATCCCTGACAATGGAATATTATTCACTGATAAAAAAGAAATGTTATTAAGGCATGAAAAGACATGATGATCTTACATGCATATTTTTAAGTGAAAGAAATCAGTTGGAAAGGCTATATGGTATATGACCAACTGCATGAACTTTTAGAAAAAGCAAATCCAGAGACTAAAAAGATCAGTGCTTTCTAGGGCATGGGTTAGAGAGGGAAAATAGGTGGAGCATAGGTGATTTTTAGGGCAGCGAAACTATTCTGTATGATAATGAATAGTGGATAAACACATTATTCATTTGGCAAAATCCATAGAAGTGTGCAATGAAAATAGTGAATCCTGTAATTGTGGAGTTTAGTTAATACTAATGTCCATCTATATTGGTTCATCAATTATAATTAATACCCCCACACCAATGCAAGATGCTAGTAATGGGAAAACTGAGCAGAGGGAATATATGGGAACTCTATGCTTTTCGCTCAGTTTTTCTGTAAACCTAAAACTGCTCTAAAAATAAAGTCTATTAATTAAAAAGTTAAAAGACCACCAGGAAAATACTCATAGTAAGAAGTATTAGAATTACTCTGCTTCTTATAGCAAGAGAAATATAAACCAGAGGAACTCTGGGAGATTATGTTACAAGGACTGAAGAGGGGCTTTTAATAGGATTTGTTTTGAGCTTAATAATTTTAAAGAGGGTCTAGGGAGGACTTGGGTCAGTACTGGCTTAAACGTTATCAGAGGCAGGAACAACGGGTACCTTTTTTTTTTTTTTTAAGGAACAATGGGTATCTTAATAATTTTTATTCCAAAAAGTGGGGCATTACAGCTTACCTACAGATATCATTGGTAAAGAAACAGTAGTCACTTATGTTAGTCAGAAAAGGGGATTAAGTCATTTTTGTGGTTATGAAAAGACCTTGTGTTTGTCTTCCCAACTAGATTCTGATTATAGTATCATTCAAAATACATTCAGATGCAAGGAATAAAAAAATTTACATGAACAGACTTAAATAGCAGGGAGATATTATCACTCAGAGCAAGATCATGATTATGAAACTTCTAGGTTTGGTAATGCTGAGATTTAACAACATGATATAGGACCCAGATTCTCTTCATCTTTTCATTCTATAACACTCAGTGTGTTGGGTTTTTTCCTATTTCCTAATTTTTTTAAGTTTTTATTTAAATTCCAGTTAACATACAGTGTAATATTAGTTTCAGGTATATAATATAGTGATTCAACACTTCCATACATCACCCGGTGCTCATCGCAAGTGCACTCCTTAATCCCCATCACCTATTTCACCCACCCCCCACTCACCTCCCCCTGGGAACCATCAGTTCATTCTCAATAGTTTAGATTCTGTTTCTTGATTTATCCTTCTCTATTTTTTACCCTTTGCTCATTTGTTTTGTTCCACATGAGGGAAATCATATGGTGTTTGTCTTTCTCTGACTTATTTCACTTAGCATAATACATTCCAATTCCATCCATGTCATTGCAAATGGCAAATTTTCATTCTTTTTTTGGCTAATATTCCTCTGTGTGTGTGTGTGTGTGTGTGTGTGTGTGGTATATACCACATTTTCTTTATCCATTTATCAATCAATGGACACTTGGCTGTTTCTATAATTTGTCTACTATTGATAATGCTGCTATAAAAATTGGGGTGCATGTATCCCTTTGAATTGGTTTTTTTTTTTCCTTTGGGTAAATGCCTCGTAGTGCAATTGCTGGATTGCAGGGTAGTTCTATTTTTAACTTCTTAAAGAATCTCCACACTGTTTTCAGAGTGGCTGCACCAGTTTGCATTCCTACCAACAGTGCTAGAGGGTTCCCCTTCTCCACAGCCTCACCAACACCTGTTGTTTCTTGTGCTATTGATTTTAGCCATTCTGACAGGTATAAAGTGGTATGTCAATACAGTTTTGATTTGTTTCCCTGATGACAAGTGATGTCAAGCAACTTTTCATATGTCTGTTGGCCATTTGTATGTCTTCTTTGGAGAAATGTCTATTCATGTCTTCTGCCCATTTTTTAATTGGATTATTCATTTTGGGGGTATTGAGTTTTATAAGCTCTTTATATATTTTGTATATTAACCCTTTATCAGATATGTTATTTACAAATATCTTCTCCCATTCCCTGGGTTGCCTTTTAGTTTTGTTGATTGTTTCCTTCACTGTGCAGAAGCTTTTTATTTTGACACTCCAATATTTTATTTTTGCTTTTGCTTCCCTTGCCTCAGGAGACATATCTAGAAAGAAGTTGCTACAGCCAATGTCAAAGGAGTTACTGCCTGTGTTCCCTAAGATTTTTATGGTTCTAAGTCTCACATTTAGGTCTTGAATCCATTTTGAATTTCTTTTTGTGTATGGTGTAAGAAAGTGATGCAGTTTCATTCTGCTGCATGTTGCTCTTTTCCTAACACCATTTGTTGAAGATGTGGTCTTTTTCCCACTGGATATTATTTCTTGCTTTGTCAAAGAAATTGACCATAGAGTTGTGAGTTCACTTCTCGGTTTTCTATTCCATTCTACTGATCTATGTGTCTATATTTGTGCCAGCTGTTTTGATTATTAGAGCTTTGTAATATAACTTGAAGTCTGCAATTGTGATGCCTCCAGCTTTGCTTTTCTTTTTTAAGGTTGCTTTGGCTATTTGGAGTCTTTTGTGGTTCCATACAAACTTTAGGATTGTTTGTTGTAGCTCTGTGAAAAATGCTGTTGGTATTTTCATAGGGATTGCATTAAATGTGTAGATTGCTTTGGGTAATATAGATATTTTAACAATATTTATGCTTCCAATCCATAGGCATGGAATGTCTTTCCATTTCTTTGTGCCATCTTTAATTTCTTTCACCAGTGTTTATGGTTTTCAGAGTACAGGTCTTTCACCTCTTTGGTTATGTAAGTTATGTATCTTATTGGTTTTGGTGCAATTATAAACGGGATTGATTCTTTAATTTCTCTTTCTGCTGCTTCATTACTGGTGTATAGAAATGCAACAGATTTCTGTACTTTGATTTTGTATCCTGCAAATTTACTGAATTTGTTCATCAGTTCTAGAAGTGTTTTGGTGGAATCTTTCAGGTATTCTACATAGAGTATAATGTCACCTGTAAATACTGAAAGTTTTACTTCTTCCTTGCCAATTTGGATGCCTTTTATTTCTTTGTGTTATCTTATTGCCATGGCTAGGACTTCCAATACTATGTTATGTTAAATAACAGTGGCGAGAGTGGACATCCCTGACTTGTTCCTGACTGTAGAGGAACTGAAAGTTTTTCCTCATTAAGGATGATATTGGGGGTTTTTCATATATGGCCTTTATTATGTTGAGGTATATTCCCTCTAAACCTACTTTGTTGGGGATTTTCATCCGCAATGGATGCCACAATGTGAAATGCTTTTTCTGTATCTGTTGAAATGACCATATGGTTCTTACCTTTTCTTTTATTAATGTTGCTGTATTCCATTGATTCATCTGTGAATATTGAACCACCTTGCAACCCAGGAAAAAATCCCACTGGATTGTGGTAAATGATGTTTTTAATGTCTTGTTGGATTTGGTTTGCTAGTATTTTGTAGAGGATTTTTGCATCTATGTTCATCAGAGATACTGGCCTCTAGTTCTCTCTTTTTCTGTGTCTTTATCTGGTTTTGGTATCAGAGTAATGCTGGCCTCATGGAATGAATTTGGAAGTTTTCCTTCCTTTTCTATTTTTTGTAATAGTTTGAGAAGAGTAGGTATTAACTCTTCTTTAAATGTCCAGTAGAATTCGTCTGTGAAGGCATTTGGTCCTGGACTTCTATTTGTTGGGACTTTTTTGATTACTGATTCAATTTCATTGCTGGTTATTGGCCTGTTCAGGTCTTCTATTTCTTCCTGTTTCAGTTTCGGTAATTTATATGTTTCTAGGAATTTATCCATTTCATCTAGCTTGTCCAATTTGTTGGTACATAGTTTTTCATAATATTTTCATAATATTCTTTTAAAATCATTTATATTTCTGTGGTGCTGGTTGTTATTTCTCCTCTCTCATTTGTAGTTTTATTTATTTGGGTCCTTTCTCTTGTTGATACATCTGGCTAGACATTTATCATGTGTGCTGGCTTTTATCACTTAGCTTATCCCCTTGTGATCACAAGACGATCACCTTCAATATTATATCCCCACATGACACTCAGAGACTTTAAAGGAAAAAAGACTGCACTTCTTCGTTACTTTTTAAGACTGAGAATAACTTTCCAGCAACTTCCTTTTCCCATACATATTTTCCTTTGTTTGTAATGTTGTTCCTTAATCTGAATTATCATTATATGTATTACTGCCTAAGTTCCCTATGTCTGGCACTAAGTCCAGGAAATATTCTTTGAATTCAGACCAGGAGTCAGCAAACATTTTCTGTAGAGGGCCAAATGGTAAATATTTCAGTCTTTGCAGGCCACGTGGAATTTCTATTGTGTATTTGTGTGTTTTGATTTTGTTCACAACTCTTTAAAATTATAAAAAAAACAGTCTTAGCTTGAGGGCTGTGCAAAAACTGGCTTTCAATAATAATGATGCTAAGCTATACAATATTTCATGTTTTTATCATGAATATTCAATAAATATTTATTGGGCACTTCTTTTCTATCAGGCATGGAAAATGCACCCATGCAAAGGGAGGCAGGTTCTTACTCAGACTACAGGTATTGAACCAAGAAAAAAAATTACAGAATCAGGAAATCGCTGAATATAGTGAATCCTTAGATTCCAGAGGATCAGTTATGAAAAGAACATAGCATCCAGGAGTCTTATTTTTAAAGCCCATATTCAAAAAAATATATTTTACATTTCTCTCTTCCTTTCAATTACTATGTGCTCCTTGGTTATCTTCATGTACAGGACTATATAAGGAATTATGTGCTCCTATTACAAAGCATTTATCTTTATGCTAGCTTCTTCCTCTTTTCACTTTTCACCTTCTATATATCCCCTGAATAAGTTTATATTTCTCCTTTGAGTGAGTTGGCAGAATTCCCATATCTGTACTGGGAACCAGTTCCTGAAGTGGAAATTTGGAGACTGGTGATTATACTGGGGCAGCTGGGATAGTATCTCTATGGTATATACCTCTTATGAGGGTATATGTCTCATATTCTTAAAAAATCTTTTCCCTTTAGAACGTGCTTTTCAATTTGCAAAATGGAAGGAATGTATATAAACTAGTAAGAAGTTTGTGAGTAAAAAGGATTAAAGATGTCCTAATTGGTTTTGGACAACAAACAACTCCAAAATTTCAGTGGGTGGCTTCCCTTAACTTTCATTTAGTTTCCCTTATGTAGCATGTACTCTGCAGGGAAGCCGTGGCTGCACTGGAACTGATCAGCTCTCTAACACTGTCTCATCCTGGAATCCATTCTGGAAACATTTTGTTTTCATGGCAGAGGCCTGAGAAAAGACTAAGGTGAATTAAGCAATAGTATTTAAAGATTCTCCATTGTTCTTTTCAGCCAAGGAGGATAATTGAAAAAGAAGAACTTCCCAGACCCTAGAACCAAAATCCATGGAGAACAGTGAACAGGGTTGCAGAGCAGAGGCCCAGTCCAGTGGAAGGGCCTTTTGCAGTGTTCCCCCAAATTTCAGAAGTGCTGTGATTGTGGGACTTCTCTGGGCTTCAAATTATCCAGGGCGAAGAAGTTTCTCAGCCTGCTTCCTGAGGTGAAAATAAAAGTTGAAGGATCAAGGGTTCCCTATTACCGTGAACTTTCACCATGTCTTTGTTCTAGGCTCTTCTTACTTTTGCCAATACAAATTTCTCAAAAACAGTATTATTTAAAATTCAGTTTTATTACCATCAGTGCCATAAGCAATCACTAGCCCCACAATTCCTTTTGAAAGTAGTTCTTTCTCCTGACTTAATTTCTGGTTCTTTGAGACTATCATATTTTTGTGGGATTATGTCCTCCCTTTACCACATTTTGTCCAATGGGAAGAACATCTGAATCCACTCAGAAATCTTAATGTGGAATTTGATATGGTTATGTTTAGTATTTACCCAGGACTGTAGACAAAAGGCTTCCTAATTTTATGTTCTGATGATTGGAATTGAGAAACCATTCCTTTTTCCAATTCTGCAAGTTCCAGAATTGCTGAGATCTCTCTCTCTCCTTTCATCTCTACTGTCAGACACACCAATTCTTTTCTGACCTCAGCTTTCTTACAGTGCCTTCTCAAATGCACCTAATAACAACCAACTCATGCTAGTAATGTACTGTTTTGAAACCTTTTGCCCAAGGCCATGACCCTTTATTATACATCAACTGCCTTCCAAACGGTCTTAAACAAAAATGTTACAAAATATTTTGCCACCATATAACACTTTTCCAGTTTCCGATAACCGTTTCTCTTCCTCCTGGTGTCCAACAAAATCTTTGTCACGTATATTTGGCATTTTTGTTGCCGCAGCCCACAAGATTTAATAGCTATTTCTCAACTGGACATTTTTGCTGCTGTAACAAATAACCCCAGAGCTCAGTAGATTACCTCAGAAAGCATTTTATTTCTCTCACATTACATGCAAACTGCGGTTTGGCTATGACTGCTGTGTCAGTGTTCAACAGCACTTGCCTCTGCTGTGAATCTTCTCAGTCTTGGACTCCGTGTGGAGGTGCAGTCCCTGTCTGGGCATGCTGTTTTTATGGCAGGGGGCAAAAGCAAGAGGCTGAGATGAATTATGAAATCTCTTTCAAAGCATGCATCACATTTGCTCATATCCGTTGATCAAAATAAAAGGGCAGGGAAGTATCTCCCACCAGCAGGAGGCACCAGGTCACAGAGAATGGGTGGAAAGGAACGGGAGGGAGGGAGTATACCAGTAATATAGACAAATGCTGTACAGCAGCAGGCTCCTTCTGAGATTACATTTCACGAGTGAGTTATTCCTGGGATCACAATAAAAGCCCTTAAATAAGATAGGAGGAATCATAGTAAGTCCTTACATTTTTCATTTAACTTTGGAATCCTGAGGGATAATGTGTTCAAATAATCAACATGGAGTCTGAAATAAGTTAGTATCTCGATTTCTTCTTCCACTCTCCTAACCAACTCCCTCAACCAACTTTTCTAGCCTATCTTCTTTAGAGGAGGTAGGAGCATTTGCATGATTAAAACAGAAAGGTTGGGACCTGTGATAGGAAAGAGCTTTTCTAAATGACTTCCACATAATTTTGGCAGATGTTATATTTAAGCCAATCTGTTTATTGGCTCCTTGGAGTGTACCATCCCTAAAAATTTCCTATACTTCCTCACTTATGAAACAAATATCCAGCTTACTGATTCCTGAATAAGAATTATGTGGTAAAAATATTTTAAAAGACAAGCAGGAAATTAATTTTTAATGATATATAAAATTTTATCTCTGATCTTTAAAGCATCCCTTGGTTTACCTTGTGCTAGAAATTCAAGTGTTTCTCATTTATAGGATTTCTCCAAGTTAAACAACATTTTAAATAAACTGAAGCATATTATTCTTTATCACAGTCCTATATTTCCATAATAATTACATTATGTTTAGTCCTTTTCTTCTTGTGTAATTATGGCATTTTTATTTTATTTTAAAGACCTAGAAAATATTTGCCATTATTTGGAAGGAAACTGCTTAGGTTCAGCTATTGTTAGAATAAAGGCAATGTCCTCTTTTGTAGCAGAATGAACTACTTTTCATTTGTCCTTGGAAAGCACATTTATACAGAGAAGCATTTATAAAGATTTGAAAAGATTTGATGCCAAGTGCCGTAGTAAAGCAAACTCCACCAAAACTACAATTTTATACTTCAAGAAGCTAATAGGTCTTTAATAAAACACACTTCCTGTTGAGATAAGTAGAGCTAAGTATTCTTATTCTATAGATGAGGGAAAGCAAGTTTGAGGAAGAGTATAAAGTAATTTGCCCAATGTCAAAGGAGTCAGAAGCAGATCTTGGAATAGGGCCCTACTAGGTTACAGTGAAAAAGAGAATTATGGAAATTACAAACCACTCACTCATATTGCAGCATTTCTACTGCAGGAATAAATAGCATCTGTCATAGGAACCTATTTCAATGGGGAAGACAAATTTAAGTAGCTGAGCATCAAAATTAATAAAGAATAATCACATTACCCACATCATTTCAATGCACATATTAAACATAAAAACTAGAAAATTTGTATTATCATAGAACTTACAGGACTTCCCTAAGCTCTTCTATTCTCAACAGGGGTGGCCACATCATTCATTCATTCATTCATTCATTTATTCACCAAGAAGTCGGTCTTAGTCCAGACTACATATGTATTAGTTTTATATATATATAACATATATATATATGTTACATATATATATTTATTTAAAAATTCTATTGTTATTTACCCATCTTTTAATGTAATTTTAATATTGGGGATAAAGATAAAAGCAGAATGTAGTTTGTCACAAGGTAATTATGGAAAACTGTGAAGGATGAGACCTCCAGGCATTACCTATTAAAGATAGAACTTTCATTCATAAGAACCTTATTTTGTAAAAAAAGTCTAGGCACACATAATAAATAGTGAACATGATTATCAGCAGGGTGATACAGGACACTGTGTTTGCATTTTCCTGAGATATTTGGACTCCTTTTCTAGGAAAATTTATGGAATGTCCATTTCTGTGTCTATTATGTGCACCTTTGGCACCAATAATCATAGTGCCTTGACCCTCTAGCAAGACCATAAATTAAATACACAAATCATGTTTGCTTCACTTCAACCTTGAGATGGCATGCACATTCACTTTCTGAAGAAATGCCATAAAATGTGCTTCTGAGGCTATTTTAATGCTTCAGGATTCAAGCAACTACTTTAGCAGATCTCAGGAATGTCTTAAAATATGACCTTATTCTTACCTCATGAGTATAAATTTATATGACCCACTTCCCTGTCAAATTCACTTAAAATCTTTGTAAATAATTCCCTTTGATTTCCGTGAAATTTAAATCATGTATTTTATATCTAATATCAATATAAAATCTGTTTTCATGGGGGTGGAGAAGAGAACTATAAAATAGTATTTATTTATAATTAATATACTAGGACTTACATATTCATGAACTGCTGTTCTTCAAAGTTGTCATCTTGAACACTTCAAGTGAATTCCAATGATGTTACCTATTTCAAAACACCGCAGATATCAGTGTAAATATTCACCAGTGTTGGACTTCCTTTATAGTTGCACCTTACTTTTAATAAGAAATGTTGTAATCTAATGTATCACTCACATTTTGCCAGACTAACTTCTAATTGATGTTCAGCTGTTTCCAAAAATTAAGATTATGTTGCACATTTCACTCTATTGCCATCCAAAATCAAAGTGTTCAAGGATTGACAGTGATTCCAAAATAGAAATTCAAAAAATATTTTGAGAAAATAGCAATATAATTAGTATAAAAGTAAGTAGAAATAAAGTTCAACCATCCTTTGAACACTAGTCACCATTTAAATCCTGGTGCCTGAGGCTTCAGCTCTAGGTGGGAAGCTGACCCCTGACTCAAGTCATCAAACTCCATTCTGCTAGAGGACACTAAACTACTTTCCCCAAGGCTCTGGAGAAACCCGCCTTCTACTATTCTTTTCACAAAAGGATAATTACAATAGTGGTAATTGTATTCATAATACTTACAATGCATATTTTTAATGAGCCAAGTACTTTCTAAATGGAATATTTCCCTTAATTAACTTCACAGTAATCTAATTTAATTCTCAGAACAATCCTATAAGGTAGGTATTCTATAAGTTCCCTATTAAACATAATGTCTTCAAAGATGAGATGGGGCCTCACTCAAATGCTGTTATTGATTTGGCATTGGTCATCTGTTGAGTGGCCCTAAACAAGGAGTATTTACATTTATAATTCACTGTCAAAGAATAATCATCCCGGGGCGCCTGGGTGGCACAGCGGTTAAGGTTAAGCGTCTGCCTTCGGCTCAGGGCGTGATCCCGGCGTTATGGGATCGAGCCCCACATCAGGCTCCTCCGCTATGAGCCTGCTTCTTCCTCTCCCACTCCCCCTGCCTGTGTTCCCTCTCTCGCTGGCTGTCTCTATCTCTGTCAAATAAATAAATAAAATCTTAAAAAAAAAAAAAAAAGAATAATCATCCCTTCATCCATCCTTTACCCCCACCTAGAAGCCACTCAGATCATTCCTGAAATCCCTTCAATGACTTAACCATTTTTCAGTTTGGGAAATGCTTGGTTGAACGCTTTTTTTATATCAAGATCTCACATTTTTTAAAATAAAATACGGGTGTTTTAAAGTTCTAAGAAGTTAATAGTATATATATTTTCCTGAACTAATTTGATCATGAAATCTGTCTCCCTCAAAATATTTTAGGCTTCTTATTCAAAGGGAAAGACTTTCCCATCTAATCTAAAGCCCTAGGAAGTCTGGTACTGCTCTATACACGGTGTTACATCCAACAGAAAGACAAATCTAAACTTAATATTCAGAAAGTAACGCACATCTTTATGGAACACTCTAAAATAGATAGCACAGGGATAATTGCATTGAATTTGCATACAGCACAGCTTCTTCTGCAAAACCTCCACACCCTGTTGGTATGTTCTGCCAAATCCTCACACTATCTGCTAAAAAACCTATGGCTTTCCTGCCTTCAAAGTGCTGTAGAAAAATTTCAAATCTGCACTGATTACATTTCCTTCTTCTGTTTCTCCTTCCTGTCAGCTTCCAAGTTAATTCTTTCCCTAAGTATCTCCGTCTCTGTATCAGAATACTTTTAATTGCACGTAAACAAATAGAGTTAAACAAAAGTCACACAGATAATAAGAAATGTATCTTCCTACATAAGAAAAATAGAGGCAAGGTGAGTTCAGGGCAGTTCTTAGCAGTTCAACAAGGCGAAGCCTTTACTTTGGTTGTTCTGCAATTTTTGTTCTCTTTTTATGGCAATAAGGTGGTTGCAACAACTCTAAATATCACATTCTAACCGTGAAACATCCAAATCAGGGAAAGAAAGACCCTTACTCATGTTCCTTTTTAAGAATGAAGAACATTTTCTCAGAATCACCAACTGATATCCTGTCTCATCGGTTAGCATTTTGTCAGATGCCTGTGCTAGATCAATCACAGGCAAGAAGAACTATGATTAGCTGATCTAACCAAGGCTCAAATCATGAGGTTGAAAAAGAGCTTTTTACCCAAGGCATACATTAAATGCTTTGACCCTGGAGCTGGTTTGCCGAGGTTCAAATCCCAGTCAGCTAACACTTTAGGTGTGATACTTTGCGCTATTCAGTCATATGTATTAAGTCAAAAATAAGTTAAATCACTTAGAACCCACAATATTTGGTTATTCTTCTACTATTTTTGCTACACATTTTATAGGTGAAGTTTCAATTGTTTCGGATTTAATTTGGTACATAGTACAACTTAGGGAGTTAATTTTGTATTTTTAATGGTTAACCAGCTGCCTAAAAACCATTTAATTAAAATAATAATTCTTTTTCTGATTTGAAATTTGACCTGTATTGTAACTACATTCCTTATCTGATGTATGCATTTCTGGGCTATTTTGTCACATTTCTTTGTACTTCCTGTAGTTTTTTCCTTATTTTAATACTGTGCTTCTTGGTCCAAAAAAAAAAAAAAAAAGAAATTCTTGAGCCTCAATGTGAATTATAATCTCTTATAAATGTCCTTTTCCTCTTTTTCTTATTGGAAAGGTTTGTCCTGGCATCAATTTTTTTTTTAAAGATTTTATTTATTTATTTGACAGAGATAGAGACAGCCAGTGAGAGAGGGAACACAAGCAGGGGGAGTGGGAGAGGAAGAAGCAGGCTCATAGCAGAGGAGCCTGATGTGGGGCTCGATCCCAGAACACCGGGATCATGCCCTGAGCCAAAGGCAGACGCTTAACTGCTGTGCCACCCAGGCGCCCCTGGCATCAATATTTTTTAATACTGATAATACAATTCATATTTTCTTATTATTGGCATCTCCCTAGTTTGTCTTTGTTTTCAGTTTCTTTTTCACATGTCTGAAACATTTTATTTAGTTACATTTATTATTATACAGGGCCTACAACTGGGGTTTAGTTTTGACCCAGTCTATTTGCAAATACTAAAACGTTTTCTTTTATGTCATGTTTTGTGTTTCTAATCCTTTATTTTCTTTCCCTTAATAACTAAAGCTTTTTTTTTTTTTCTGTGTGTGTTTGTATGTGTATGTTTAGTATGATACCTTGGATGGTTTCCCATCTGGTTTCAGTTCAACTAGCTATTTTGCTAACTTTATATAATATGCTTAAGATGCTATTTATTTATTCACCAACTTGGTAATATTAACAACTTTCACTACAGATAATGAGATATGAACATATTCTCTGGGACTTTCACCCCACTCCCAGCAGTCAACAACAGACAGCAGACCAGAAGTTTGGCTCTCTTCCCAAGCTATAGCACAGAACAGCTTTCAAAGTGCAGGCAGTATATCTGATTATTAGTTAAATCATCATTTCCTTCACCCTGGCACTTCTCCCTGCTGAGGAAGAGTGACCTAAGACCCAGAAATTAGTGTGGCTTAAAGAACATTTTTATTGCACCTGTAATTACCTCTGGGATATATATATATATACATACACACACACATATATACATATATATACACATACACACACACACATATATATACACACACATACGTACACACACGCATACACACACACACATATGTACTCATCTCTGGGATTCTCTGGGATTCTCAGATATCTATCTATCTATCTATCTGTATATGTTTTATATATACATAAATATATGTTTGTGTATGTGATTACCTCAGGGATTCTCAGATTTTATATACATACATATCATACATACACCTATATATTATATATACCTTCATATTTTTTTTAAAGATTTTATTTATTCATTTGACAGAGAGAGAGAGACAGCCAGCGAGAGAAGGAACACAAGCAGGGGAGTGGGAGAGGAAGAAGCAGGCTCCCAGTGGAGAGCCTGATGCGGGGCTTGATCCCAGAACGCCGGGATCACGCTCTGGGCCGAGCAGACACTTAATGACTGAGCCACCCAGGCGCCCCTATACCTTCGTATTTTAAGCACTAAAATAATCATCCTTAAGTCCCTTCAATCTTATCACACAATTATTGTTACTAAAGCATAAAGCACTATCATTGTGAAGGGTACTCAGGTGCCGTTTTAGAATTTCAGACGCAATTAAACCAAGGATGTGTGTGAATGTGTTTTTAAAAGGAAAATCATGAAAATATTTTCCTTTAATCTTCTACCTGTTTTGAAATTACCACATCATGTTCTTTCTTTCTTAATCTGCGTTCAGTACAGTCTGCCACCATAGGTGGGATATAGGAGAGAAAAGCTGTGGGATGTAAAAAATAACACTTGTCCTAAGGACTTTTATTAAGCCCTCAGAGAAACGAAACATCTTTAAATAGGTTCCAGAACCGGATACAAGTTTAAATACAGTTTGTTAGAAGATACTTAAAATGTGATTCATCTGCTATTAATCTCTTAACCTCCTTTGCAGCATGTTGTCACCAAACAGGGAACAATCTAGAAGGCTTTCAGAATCTGACACCTCTGCTGTAAACATTTCAGATTAAAAGTCCCTGATGCTTGTTCAAAAAAGTCCTTAATTCTCCCAGTGGCCACCTCTCCACTTCAAGAACAGAAAGAAAGTTGATGGTGGGCTACTAAAGGAAAATATTTCTAAAGGAGAAAAAAATATATATGTTGAATGCAAACAAAAGAAAGTTTTAGGGACTCTAGCTAAACATATGTGGCTATTCCTTTAGATAACAGACAGGCTTTGAAGTACCTCTAGCTGTCTGCTCTAGTGAAGTTCTTAGTATCTTAAATTTAAACAAGAACTCATATGTGTATGAGTTGAAAAATCTGTTTTAGCCTAATTAAAATTAGGTAAGAGCATCATCCTCTTTCTGGTAAGTGTTCACGACTTTTTCTGGAAGACCTTTGTATGCGCATTTGTTTCATATGCAGGTTTTCTCTGTAATATCATTTTCTAAATTATGATGGAAATTTCTGTGAAGATTTCCCCAAAAATTTAGCGGTTTGTCTAAGAACTATGGAGACCACAGCTACAAAAGTTACAAATAACTATTTGACAGTTTTATTAATAGCAAACACCACCACTTTTTCCTACTAAAAATACCTTGTAGCTGAGTTTGTTAAATTAAAAGGAACAAAGAGAAAACAGAGCCTTCCTTGCCTCTTTCAAAGCAAATATATACTTACATTCAACTTAGGCTCTGGGTCCAGTTTTGTACTTCTTAGACAAATGTGTGCTTTTAAAAATTGTATATAATATTTATATTATTTCAGTTGAAATGAAAGATAATGATAATTTTGTGAGTCTTCCTTTGGTGGTGCTAAGAGTTATGATGACAAAGGATACTTAATTGGGCCTTTAGTCGCACTTGAACATTTGCAGTACATTTTTTCTTATTATTGGCTTAAACCACAGAATAATTCACTTAATATGAATTTTCTCTGATAATATATTTAGAAAACAAGACTCTACATACCATGAAGAAAGTCTGCTTTACTGTCCGTCTGACATTATCTTTTATTCAACATAGTTTCCCCAGGTCCTAGAATGGTTCTTTGTGTGTAGAAGTTACCAATAAATATTACTCAATGATGAAGGAATGAAGGAATGAAAGAATGGAGCCACCCTTAAATTTACTCTAAAGAGCTTGCCTAACCTTTGCTGTCACACACCAAGTAAGTACTGGACACCTACCATATGTTAATTCTGAGACTCTAATGGCAAAGTCACCGTGCCTTTTCGGAACATAGGGTCCTAGTGGATGAAAATTTGACAAGCAACGTGTTAATTGCTCATACAGAGATAGTACTCCTGAGAGGCACCTCACACAGGCTGTTAAGAGAAAATGGATGTATATGCTGAAATTTGAAGCATAAGTAGATATCACTCAGGCAAGGAGAGATGGAGAATAGAAGTTGTTGATGGAGGGCATGGAGACAGAACACACCAGGCAAAAGAAACACCGTGTGTAAAAAAACTGGAGAAAGATATCACCCAGAATTTTTAGAGAACTATAAAAAACTCAGTAAGTCTGAAGAACAGAATGTAAGGAGGACAGAAGTGAGAGGAGAGACAGCGGAGGTAAGCAGGGGCACATTCCCCACTTTAGGAAGAAGTAGAAGACTTGACTGTGGGTCATGTGGCCAGTCAGGCCACTCTGTGGGTCATTAATCCAGGTTTCACAATGGGAAACTCACTGGGTACATTCAGTTTGTCCTGAGAGTTCAAGGTTAGGTCTTCTTGGTCTCCAAAATATTGAGTTAGATTAGATGTATTGGCTGACGCTACAGAGTTCTCTTAAAGCCTGTGTTTCTAGTAGTCAGAAATAACCTTACAGAAACAATACCCCCGACAGACTCCCAAAGCTTCAACTGTATGCAGAGCAGTATATATGTTGGATGATAGATACTGGTTACCCAGCCCTGCTTTGGATCTAGTGGGTGCTCACTGTTCTTGCATGAAGCTCCCTATTACTGCCTTCTACAGATGGCTATTAGAGTGCAAATATGGAGGCGGGGAGGGGCTGAACATTGCTTTGTTTAGAACTTGGCCTTCTGACCTTGACCTCACTATTGCTCTAATTATGACGGACCTCACTTCATCCCAAGACCTTCTAGTGCCAGAATTCATGAAGTCCACGAATATAAGGACAATGCATGAAACTCAGCATTAGCACAAATTTGGTTCCCGCTTCTCCTCTGAGCTTAATCGTTCAAAGTGGTTTGACTCAGAACAATTCTTCGAATGTAGCAATAATATTTGCTTCCCTTATCCTCAAAACTCTGACCAACCTCTCTTGGAGACAGTTTTGCTTAAATGTGTGGAAAAAAGCCAGTTTATTTTTACACAGCAGTGGAAGCAAGGCCAAGAAGTGATAACCAATTTTTTTTTTAACTCCGGGTAAGAGTAAAGTCTGACACACGGTCACCCACATTGCGAAAACGAAGACAAGAGATGACAAGCGGCTCCAGAGGAATTGATTTTAGACTGTTTAAATCTGGATCAGTCAAGGGAAAAAGTTCTACTAAAAAACTTTCATCAAATATGCCATGGTCTCTCAAAGAACATCCTTATATTTAAGAAGTTAAAAAAATCATTTTTTTTCCTGAGTGCTAATAGCTCCCTGCAATATGCTGAAGCAGTTTGTGATAATAAAGAAAACAAGACAATTTTAGGAGCAGGTATGATGGTCTTAGAGAATTGAAATACTCCATCCATAAAGCCAGATGAGCTTGCTTAGCAAGAGTTTAATTCTGGTCTGGAGTCAATCAAGAAGTGATTACCAGCTGTGTAAAAAAGCCTATCTATTACTGCGACCTGAGAGTGAAAGGAATGCGATTTAGACTGAGCAGAATAGAAGGCTGCCAGAAAGCTATTTCAAGAATGGAGTAAAATGGACTGAGCACATTGAGTTTTTCCTTTCTTCCGCCTTAAAGTGCCCAGGTTGGTCAGAGAAATCACACTGGACAGACAATCAGGAGACCTGACTTCTGGCCCTGGCTTGGGTTCTAATTACATGATCCTAAGAAAGTCACTTAACTTACCTGGGCCCTATATTCATCACCCATAAAAATGAATAATTGAACTAGACAGTCTGAGCTCTAGTCTATGAACTTCAGGAAAATAAAAACTATACATTTCTACTTTGCCTCAGTAATGAGCCTGGTACACAGTAGACACCTAACAAATGCTCCTTCTGTGAATAGAAAAACTATTTATTAAATTTCTCTTGATAGAAAAACATATTTATACATGTATATGCTTAGAGATTAAAATAATTCATAAAAGATATACATTGATTAGAATGACATAACTGAGGGAAACAAACATAATTTTAAATGTTAAGCCAAATAGAGATAGATAGCACTTTGACATAAAATCCAACTATTAAGTATGACCAATATCTTCTAACAGACTTGTCTGGATATCAGTTAAAATAGTTATCTTGTTCAGGGGGTGATACTTGTTTCTGCTAAGATTTTAATGATAAAAATGGTCAAAGCCAAATAATTGAAGGATGAAACCAAATCATTGGTTTCGGTGAAGTCTAATTGCAATTCTTTTTTTTCTGAAAGTCCCATCTGAATATAAAAGAGAGACGGATGGTAAAACAATATTTGCCTAAAATTTCCACATGCCTATAATAACCATACCATTTATGTTCCACGAACTTTCAGGTTACACTGATGCCCCTTTCAAAGAGATGGGGTATGGCGCTAAGTCATTTATGACACTTAATTCAACAAAGGGCTACAGACATAGGGTGAAGGCCCTAGAGGCAGTCAGAACACAACTTGGCAGGGAGAGACAATGACAGAAGGAAAGGGAAAACCTTTGGAAATGCTACAGCTTCTCTATCTACTTTCTCCCATTAATAATATCTTGACTTCCTTACATTGTGAGTAACTCATTTAATGGTTATGGTAATAATTAAAAGAGATTATTGAAGATAAACATAAAACATAAAAGATATCTGTGGGGAAGGAGAAGCTCTCCTAAACAAAGATACAACAGATAATGATGCATACACAGAGGACTTCCTTTAAATTTTCCTACACCCAGAGTTTTAAATGTCAGTCTATAAGTTGAAGCAAAACTCTGAACAACAAGAGGACTTTCTCAAGGCCTATGCCTGAGACTCTTTTACATGGAATTTTACCATTTCTACATCAGGTATAATCTCACCTCAAGTTTTTGTTTTTAAAATTAAAACAGCCTTAGGGGGAATTTGGTTTGTAAAAATTCAATAAAATATAACAGGGGACATACTTTTCTCTTTGCTTATAAGAAAAGTTGAGGAGTAATTATTTTTACAGTAAAACTTACAATAGCTTTTACCAAAAGGGGCTGAAAATGAAAGAAATATTGAACATTTTTAGTCTGCAGATAATACTATGCCCCATGAATACCAACATAAAAAGAATAGGGTTATTATCACCTTGAGTCAAATCACTGTTTATTTTCTAAACACATTATATACACAAACATATGGTGACATCTGGGTATGCATTTCAGAATGGACTAATTCAATTAGAATTACTTCTGATGTAGGCTGTCTATATACGGCTGCTCTGATTCATAAATTTCTCAAGATCCCAGCTTTTCTCCTCTTGCTTCTAGGTCATGAGAAGCTGCCACTCCTAAGTTTACCCGATATTCCAAAATGGCTTCTTTTGCTCTAGTCATTATATCTGTATGCAATGGAAAGAGAAGGATATGCCCCTCCTAGAAGATACTTCCTAGTACTTAGAAATATTTCTTATGTTCCATTGGCCAGAACTTAACCTGTAAGATTACATCTGATGGCAAATACCAAATGCAATCTTATTGTAAACAGCCATATATCCTTGGAAATATGTAAAATAAGGGAGAAAACTAGAATAAAACACTTTTGGTGGTCAATATATCCTGTTATTAAAGCTACCTAAGACATAATAACCTCATATAGCAACCAAGTTCTGTTGAATACAGACCCATCTTTTAATCCTCAACATTTGAACCCATTCTTAAGTTCCTTGAATGGAGGGAGGTATTAATGCTGTTAATAGCCAGGCATCATGCTCCTTTAAGGGTCAGTGTCTTTGATTCTATTTCCAAAAGAAAACATTCCCCAAAATCCATCTTATAAATGCATTCCATTAATCATAAAGGAAACCAGGTCAGAATTTCAAATTTAGCACAACCACAAAGCCAAACATTTCAAAATTAATATTCTTTGAACAAAGAACTAGTAAGTCCATTGTATTCAAAGGGGCAATATGTGTCAAGTTCTATCATAGCACGGTATATCAGCAGTATTTAGTACACTTGATTATTCTTTACCTCTAGAAACACTCCTCATTTGTTTTCCGTGACTCTATACTCTCCTGGTCAATCTTTTTGCTCATTGGTCTCTCATTCTTTCTTTCCTTTGCTGGTTTTACTCTGTCTCCCTGACCACAAGACATTGGAGTGGCCCAGAAAGCAGTTCTTGGGTCTTTGCATACCTTTATATATATATAATATATATATATATATATATTATATATATATATATTATATATATATAATATATATATAATATATATTATATATATATTTTTTCATTCCCTTGGTGATACCATCTAGTTTCATCACTTTAAAAACAACTTGTTAGTGACTCCAAAATATTTATCTGCAGCCTAGCTCTCCCCTAAATTCCAGACTTATATATCCAGCTGCCTTCTCAAGAGCTCTATTGACTATCAAATGAGCATCTCATACTTACGTCCAAATGCAGACTCCTGGTTCTCCTCATCCCAGACTACTTCTCTGTAGTCTTTTCAGTTTGTATGAATGGCAAGTCCATCTTCCTTAGGCCAAAAAACCTTTGAGTAACTCTTGACTCCTCTTTTTTCTACTCTCATATCCAATCCAATAGCAAATTATTTGGGTTCCCCACCCGAAACATCCAGAGGCTGAACACTTCTGACTCCCCTGATACTACCCTCTTCCAAGTTACTATCATCTCTAGCCTGTTTTATTGCAAAGTTAACGGATTCTTGCTGATCCTTAAATGCCACAGCTTGCTCTTTTTCCTTACCCTATTTCTCTGCCATTGCCCCAATAGTCTATCTCTACATGGCAGTCAGAGCAGTCTTATTAAAACAAATCAGATCATGTCAGTCCTATGTTGGAGATGCCTTTTTTTTTCTCTTTTTTTCTTATTTATTTTTTCTTTTTTCATTTTTTTACTTAGAATGAGTCTCTACTGTGATCTCCAATGCCTTACATAGTCAGTATGCCCATTATCACTTCTCATTATCACTTAGTACTCTGCCTCTTCACTCATGCCTGCCACAACTGTTTACTTGCTGTTCCTTATTCATATCAAGAATGTTCTTACCTCAAGGGTTTTGTACTTGTTATCTGTTTTTTAAAACTTCTTGCCTCATATGGCCGTGGCTAACCCCCTCAGTTCATGGTTTTCTCCAATGTCACCTTCCGAGTAGGGTATTATATGACCCCTTATTTAAAATTATATTAATTTTACCCACCCAAAAGTCTAAATCTCCCTTTCCTGAGTTTTCTCCTAAGCTCTTTTACTTCTATTGACATATTTGGTTTATTTTCGGCCTCCCCAAACCAGAGTTAAGTACCATGAGAGGAGAGATTTGGGGTTTCTGTTCAATACATCTTTAGTACCTAGAATAGTATTTATAATATAGAAGTTACATAATAAGTATTTCACAAAGACATTAATAATATGTCTTTTATGTTATAACATGTTATATATAAAACATGACTTGTGTGAACTCCTCATATCTACTGTTCTGTTTGCTAAGCCAGATATAGTTAATGGAAATTTGCTGATCTATAAATCCTCATTTTGCTCTTTGCCTGTACTTATTTTTTTTTTATTTATGTAATAGCAACAGATCAGCTGGATAAGGATCCGCATCAGACTAAACATTTGCTTTTTTGAGAATTTGCCAATGTGCGCATTTTAATTGACCTTATTACATGTGGCTGAATGAATCAAGTGATTCACCATGATTAAGTTCCTTTTGATTACATAGGGATAATGCAACTTTCTAGCACTCTTCCTTGCCTAGATACTTAAGATTATTTGGTGTATAGTCTCATTCCATTTACATTCCATCTTCTATTTGGTGGAGTCCTTTTTTGCATTTTTCCTTAGAGTGGGGTGCATTTTGTGTGTATCCATGTGAGATTAAAACATCATAGAAGGCCTAAAAACACATAACATCTGCTCTGTGCATTGAAATCATTTTCCAGCATCACAACACATATAGGTCTATTGTACAGTATGCTTTCATTTCATCTATAACCAAACTGAACAGGAGTGACAATGTGGAAATGAAAAGAGTTTACTCCTGTTCAGCTTGAGAAATTGCATTTGACACGAAGTGAAAGGAAATACGTGGGAATGTTGAAACCAAAAAAGAAAAGAAAAACAGTGAAATTTGTCACAGGAAAAAAATGCCATTCTTTGCTCCTCTCCTCGATTTAAAAATATATGCTGTTTTTTTCAACAATTAAAAATGTCAGCATCATTTGTAAGTTATTTATTATAGTTTACTTAAAGGGTTTATTTTGTTGTATAGTCTCAAATCACTAAAGACAATATTTTGCCATCATTACTACTATAAACTGCTTCAGGAACATGTAATATTAAAATCATGGCAGGAAAACTCATCAGTGGGCAAGGCACTTTTAATAGCTTTTGATTTAGAAATAAATATCTAACCAATACTGCACTATAAATTGGCAGAACAAAAAAGCTTACAAAAGAAGTAAATTTCAAGACAGTAGTGTGTCTAAACATGGTGTGGTAAAGACTTATTGTTCTATTTAGCCTCTAAATTCCCTTCTCTGGTTAACAAAGTCTTATATTTCTTCCCCAGTACCATCGTTTCTCCATCCACAATCTGTTTATGATAGATAATTTGACTCCTTCGTATAGACTGAATGTTTGTGCTCCCCAAATTCACATGTTGAAGACCTAAACCCTATTATAATGGTATTTGGAAGTAGATCCTTTGGGACATAATTAGGTTTAGATGAGGTCATGAGGGTGGGGACATCCCCATATGGGATTTTGTCCTTACAAGAGGAAGGAGAAAAAGATCTCTATCATGTAAAAACACAGAGAAAAGGTGGCTGTCTACAGGCCAGGAAGAGAGCTCTCACCAGAACGCAACCATGCTGGTACCCAGAGCTCAGACTTTAAGCCTCCAGAACTATGAGGAAATCAATTTCTCTACTTTAAGCCACCCAGTTTACACGGACCTTCATGTGTATTTATGAGTTAGGGCTAATCAATCTCTATACAAATCATCCTTCTAGCCATACTAACTGAATCATGGGTGGTTATGTGGTATAACTCAAACCATTAAGAGTTAAATTTAGGTATTTTTAGAATTTCCTCAGCCTTTCTCAGCTGGGGTTCCTCACCTGAATCACAGCACTGAAAATGGTTTCAATGACTACCTTCTCAATTATTCCAAAGCTAGTATCCCGCTATTACCATCCAAGATGCCGAGGAAAAAAGTTAGTTTTTTGTGTGTGATGCATCCATTGTCTTGAAACAATGAATGTATTAAGGCATCAGGCTTTAAATCTCTCATATCTAAATTCCAGTCAAGAACGTCTCCCTTATTGGGGCGTGCAGGATTGGAAGGATATAAAGCAGTAGCTACTAGGCACACATAGAGCTTGAAAGGAAAGCACACACGCAATAGAAGCAGAGCCAGGAGTTGGAAAAAGAACAGTTGCTCAAACATATAGATCAAGTCATATCTGCATCTAGCACCACACCTATAATCTTCAGTTATACAAACCAAACACTGCGTTTTAGTTCACACCCACTGAGATAGATTTTCTGATACTTGCAACAGAGGTTCTGAGTGATACATTTATGTATCTCGGTGCCTTTGGAAGAAAATGAGATTGTATTTTATATTTCAATTATAAAGTGTTACTTTTAGATAGTGTGAAATAGAAAAATGTTCTACTCCACAGTCTATCAGAGATAGACAAGAAATTGGGAAAGAGAAACACAGAGGCTGTGTGTTTATGCCATACGCTAAGCAAATGCATAAAACATCCCTACTTTGCCTCCTCTTTTTGATTCACCAGAGGAGAAACACATTTTTTCATGACTGGGGCAGAATTTATCTAGTCCTCTCCGCCTAAAGGGATTGGGATGGTGGTGATGTGAAGGTGGGGCTGGGTGAGTAAGCCCAGTTGTGCCACCTCGTTAAGACTTGGATGGATGAGCCCTGTAGCCATTTCGATAATGAAAGTTGTGACACAGCTTTGCTGCTTTAGCGACAGCTCGGAGAAGAGGGGGATGATCTTTCAAGAACCTGTTTACAAGTGATTTTGTGAAACGAGAATAAAATCAGGAGAAATGTGTAAATTACCCTTTCTTGCTTATGCCAGTTTAGGAACTAGAAAGAAAAGAGTCACAATAATGTAAATCCAATCCATCACAGTAGACTGTCCAGCCATCCTCAGATCCTCCCCTAATTATATCTCCTGAGGGGTTTCACATCTTGATCCCTACTTCTTCTCAAGATGTGGTAATGAATATGGGGAAACAGTCAAGGGGGCCTCAGAGAGCAGTAGTTAAGAGGTCTGGCTTTGGGTTCAAATCCCAACTCCACCATTAACTAAATGTGTACGCTTGGGTCAATTAGGACAATGGAGAAAGTAGCACTCTCCCTATACCAAGTGACTCCATAAGATTTTAAATGCTAGAGGCTTCACACAGTGCCTGGCACATTTATAATGTCAATTACTATTTGTTAAGAGTACCGCTACAGTCGTGTTGACTCCCATCTCAGTGTTAAGTACTAAGAGCACAAAAGACTAAATTTCCTAAGGGCCACTGAGAATGCTACTAAAGAAGCCATTATTTAGAAGCAACTGAGAACTACCCAGCGGAGCCCAGTCAGACATAAAATCATGAAAGATAAAAAATATGTTGTCTTAGGCCACTAAGTTTCGAGGAGCTTTATTAGGTAGCAATGGGTAACTGGAACACTAAGTATTCGTCTCTTCATTGCTAGTGTAAACAGAATATTTTCCATTTTTTCCCTTCCATGTTATTTCCTCACTTGTCTGTATGAGAAGGCTACTTTTGTATATTATTTATTTGTATATTTTTATTTTATACATTAAAATTGTAAGCATCCATTGTGTTGAATTTTCATATTACTTTCAATTGATTTAAAGTTACTTTTTAGGTTTCTCATATATGAATTCATATCATCTGCAACATATTTTTATACTGCTTATTTTATTTGTGGGTCTAGTTGTATTGGTCAGTACTTCTAGAACAAGGTGAAAATACAGTGGCAGTATTGGGCTCATGTTTTACTGCTGATTTTAATGAAAACGCTCTAGGTGCCTTATCTGGATTTAAACAAAATCATTGTAGGAAAGTCTCCCTCTATTTTTACTTAGAGTTTTTAAATGGCTTTTAAAAATATCAGGACTAGCTCTTCAGGTTTATCAAATTTTTCAGAGCATCTTGCTTAGTCATTCTGGAATAATATTGCTTGATGAATTATTTTCTATAACATATAATTGGGTTTGTTTTATTACACAATCTGAGAGTCTTTTTCTAAGTAGATTATTTCTCTTATTTACATTTAATGTCATAAAAATGGTTGAATTTAATCATTTTGTGTTTTACATTTTTAATCTTGTTTTTCCTAATATTTGGTACATGGTCTAAATTATCTCTCTCTCTTTTTTAAAGATTTTATTTATTTATTTGACAGAGAAAGCGAGAGAGCACAAGCAGGGGGAGTGGCAGAAGGAGAGGGAAAAGCAGGCTTCCCACTGAGCAGAGAGCCCAATGCAGGGCTTGATCCCAGAACTCTGGGATCATGACCTGAGCTGAAGGCAGACACTTAACCAACTGAGCCACACAGGCACCCCTATATTATCTCTTTTGAGTGTGCTTTTTTTCCTTTCAAATTACATAGATTTACATTCTGCTCTTAATTTTCTAATAAATACTATTAACACTTCAAATTATATAATTAAACATTTCTTAATTTATCAATTCTAAAAAAATCTTTAAACATAAAACTATAAAAATAGAAAATAGTCATTTTTATTTTCTTGACTCTCTCATCCTCTCTTCATCCCCCAGTATGTTATATCAGCATTTGATAATTTGTCTAGATTTATGTCATTTTTATTTCTTACAGATCTAAAATTTATTTTTATTATTATTCAGTCTTAGATTGAATTTTAGTCTTTTTTATAGCTTCATCATTCCAGAGACCTTGATCTCAATTTGTCTCTTGATTGGCTGAGTTTGTAATCAAGTAGTTTTAATTTTCAAGTACTCATGTGTGCTACAAACCTGAGGTTTTGCATGCTTGAGAATGTATTTGTTCTTAGCTGGATGAGGGCAAGAGGGGTAATTAGCAAAAGGGATAATCAAGGATTCCCTATTGCTTCTAGCTTATGAAACTATTGTGTTTGCCTGAAAAGATGCTCAATATCACTAATCATCAGGAAAACCACAGTGAGATATCACCTTACACCTGTCAGAATGGCTATAATCAATAAGACAAGAAATAAGTCTTGGTGAGGATGTAGAGAAAAGGAAACCCTTGTTTACTATTGGTAGGAAAGAAAACTGGTCCAGCCACTGTGGAAAACAGTATGCAAGGTTCTTCAAAAAATTGAAAGTAGAAACCATGTGGTCCAGTAACTCCAGTGCTGGGTATTTACCCAAAGAAAATAAAAACATTAGAAAAATAGTCAGGAGGAAAGTTTGAGGAAAAAATAAGTTTCGATCAAATATTTTTACCTAGAGCACACAGTTGATATTTTCAACAGGAAATATAGATCTATAGGTCAGTAGAAAGATCAGACTTGGAAGGTCAAGTTATTAGAGTTGTTACCACGTAGTGAGAGGTTGAATTTATTGGAA
Organism: Ursus americanus; assembly: GCF_024610735.1. Classification (NCBI taxonomy): domain Eukaryota; kingdom Metazoa; phylum Chordata; class Mammalia; order Carnivora; family Ursidae; genus Ursus; species Ursus americanus. The sequence goes on along the minus strand of NC_142127.1, from coordinate 34,153,585 downwards.
AAGATAAGATCACCGAAGATAAACATATAAATAATTGGTAGATTTCTATGTAGTATGATCACTTAAAAAGGAAGTAGAAAAGAAAGGCTTTAAGCAAGAAGATTAGAAAACAAAGGTAGGATGAAATCCAGGAGAAATCAGTGTCGTGGAAGTCAAGTAGAAGAAAATGTTTCCAAAAGCAAGGTATGATCACCCAGGGCAAATATTATACTTCTAAGATAAGTCTGATAGTAAGTTCTAGAATTTTTAATAAAAAGTTAAACCTTCATTGTTTACTTTTAGTCATTGGTAACCTTCATTACAACAGATTTAGTAGAGTGCTGTGGGCAAAATCTGATTGTAATGGCTACTGTAATTGGAATTAATACCTAGTCAACTGTGTAGGAGAGACCAAGGGAGAGTGCAAGAGAACTGAACTATATAAAACATCAGAGAAAATTTTTTCCACATTCACTTGGCTTTTAAATTCCAAATAATTAGCAAAGAAAAGGCAAACTAAAAGTTTGGTTTGGCTGTACTGAATACTAGTTACCCTCATTACTATGAATTGCCTATCATTGACAGATAATTGCCAAGTACAGAGTATCTATGATATGTACTGTCCTTATGGGTCCGATTATTTTGTGGAAAGTTATTTAGCTAAAACTAAACCCATTTCATGAAGCTTCAGTGTTCACGAACTTGTGGGACACTACTCTGTACATGATTGTAAAGAAATGGAATAGCCACCAACTCCTGGGAGAGTTCTTATTGCACAAGAGGATGGGTCAGTGATTTATCAAATCCAGTGATAGTATTTTATGTTACATTCTAGTGTAACATTTCGTATGGAACATTGCACATTAAATCATGGATTCATAATTTTTCTAGTAATCTGTGGTGTGAAAAAGGGTGTAAACCTCTCGTGTCTTCCCCACCACCCTGCCACCATTTCCTCTACCCTCACATTCACTCCCCATTTCACTCCACCAGGTAGAAATTATTTACAAGGATGGCAAATAAACTGTTGTTGAGACAGGAAGCATTAGGCAAAGGACCGAAACAAAAACAACAGGGCCATAAAAGTTTTTGAGAAGAGAAATGACACTGCTGAAACAATAGGCAGAAAGGATTAGCTAATCACATGATTATACAGTCCATCCCCCAGCCTCCTGAGTGACTTTTTTTTAAATCTAATTGCAACATTTAACTTTCTACTTTCACTTTCCAACTTTTACGAATTTTGTAGTTACAATTTTGCAAGGTTCTTCTGCTTAGATCTGAACTATGCTCACCTTGAGTAGTTGAGGCAATTTTTGGTTGGTTGGTTCTGTAATTAAAAAGAACATCTAGGGGTGTCTGGGTGGCTCAGTTGGTTGGGCGTCTGACTCTTGGTTTCAAGCTCAGGACATGATCTCAGTGTGATGGAATTGAGCCCCACATCGGGCTCCACACTCAATGGGGAGTCTGCTTGAGATTCTCTCCTTTCCCCTCTCCCTTAGCCCCTCCCCCTCTCAAATAGATAAATAAATAAAATCTTTAAAAATAGAAATGCCATTTGGTTCAGCAATTCTACTTCCAGGTATTTACTCAAAGATTACAAACACTAATTTGAAAAGACATATGCACCTCTATTTTTATTGCAGTATAATTTATAGTAGCCTAAATATCGATATGGATATGTGATATGTGATCCTTTGTATTGTTAATTCTTCCATACTTGTTACACTAACATTAGGTCAAATATGAAATGGTCAAATCTCAGTAATTTCATGTGCTTCATGAATAAACAATTATAATTTCATTCCCATGATTCTTTTTTTTCTATAGTTTTTTTTTTAATGATTTTTTATTATATTATGTTAGTCACCATACAGTACATCCCCGGTTTCCGATGTAAGGCTCGATGATTCATTAGTTGCGTATAACACCCAGTGCACCATGCAATATGTGCCCTCCTTACTACCCATCACCAGTCTATCCCATTCCCCCACCCCCCTCCCCTCTGAGGCCCTCAGTTTGTTTCTCATAGTCCATAGTCTCTCATGTTTCATTCCCCCTTCTGATTACCCCCCCTTTCTTTATCCCTTTCTTCCCCTACTGATCATCCTAGTTCTTATGTTCCATAGATGAGAGAAATCATATGATAATTGTCTTTCTCTGCTTGACTTATTTCACTTAGCATTATCTCCTCCAGTGCCGTCCATGTTGTAGCAAATGTTGAGAACTCGTTCTTTCTGATATCTGAGTAATATTCCATTGTATGTATGGACCACAACTTCTTAATCCAGTCATCTGTTGAAGGGCATCTCGGCTCCTTCCACGATTTAGCTATTGTGGACATTGCTGCTATGAACATTGGGGTGCATATGGCCCTTCTCTTTACTACGTCTGTATCTTTGGGGTAAACACCCAGTAGTGCAATGGCTGGATCATAGGGTAGCTCAATTTTTAACTTTTTAAGGGACCTCCACACTGTTTTCCAGAGTGGCTGTACCAACTTGCATTGCCACCAACAATGTAGGAGGGATCCCCTTTCTCCACATCCTCTCCAACAATTGTTGTCTCTTGCCTTGTCTATTTTTGCCATTCTAACTGGCGTAAGGTGGTATCTCAGTGTGGTTTTGATTTGAATTTCCTTGATGGCTAATGATTTTGAACATTTTTTCATGTGTCTGTTAGCCATTCGTATGTCTTCATTGGAAAAGTGTCTGTTCATATCTTCTGCCCATTTTTTGATTTGTTTATTTGTTTCTCGTGTATTGAGTTTGAGAAGTTCTTTGTAGATCTTCGATACCAGTCCTTTATCTGTAGTGTCATTTGCAAATATCTTCTCCCATTCCGTGGGCTGCCTCTTAGTTTTTCTGACTGTTTCCTTGGCTGTGCAGAAACTTTTAATCTTGATGAAGTCCCATAAATTCATTTTATCTTTTGTTTCTCTTGCCTTTGGGGATGTGTCATGAAAAAGGTTGCTTTGGCCGATGTCGTAGAGGTTGCTGCCTATGTTCTCCTCTAGAATTTTGATGGATTCCTGTCTCCCATCGAGGTCTTTCATCCATTTGGAGTTTATTTTTGTGTATGGTGTGAGATAGTGGTCAAGTTTCATTCTTTTGCATGTAGCTGTCCAATTTTCCCAGCACCATTTATTGAAGAGACTGTCTTTTTCCCACCGGATGTTTTTTCCTGCTTTATCAAATATTAGTTGCCCAAAGAGCTGAGGGTCCATTTCTGGGTTCTCTATTCTGTTCCATTGGTCTATGTGTCTGTTTTTGTGCCAGTACCATGCTGTCTTTGTGATCACAGCTTTGTAGTACAGCTCGAAATCCGGCATTGTGATGCCCCCAGCTTTGTTTTTCCTTTTCAACAGTTCCTTGGCGATTCGGGGCCTTTTCTGGTTCCATACAAATTTAAGGACTATTTGTTCCAGTTCTTTGAAAAATGTCATTGGTATTTTGATTGGGATAGCACTGAAAGTGTAGATTGCTCTGGGTAGCATGGACATTTTAACTATGTTAATTCTTCTGATCCATGAGCATGGAATATCTTTCCATCTTTTTATGTCTTCCTCAATGTCTTTCAAGAGTGATTTATAGTTTCTAGAATAAAGGTCCTTTACGTCTCCGGTTAAGTTAATTCCAAGGTAACGTATGGTTTTTGGTGCTATTGTAAATGGGATGGATTCCCTAATTTCTCTTTCTTCGGTCTCATTATTCGTGTATAGAAATGCAACTGATTTCTGAGCATTGATTTTGTATCCCGTCACGTTACTGAATTGCTCTATAACTTCTAATAGTTTGGGAGTGGCTTCTTTTGGGTTTTCCATATAGAGTATCATGTCATCTGCGAAGAGAGACATTTTGACTTCTTCTTTGCCGATTTGAATACCTTTGATCCCTTTTTGTCGTCTGATTGCTGTTGCAAGGACACTCATTCCCATGATTCTTATCACACACATTCCCATGATTCTTATCACACACTTGGCAGCATCTATCTCTCAGTCTTCAGCCCTCCTTCTACCTTCCTCATCACATAAAGCCTATTACTTCTTGGAATCTCCGTGTAAGTAATGCTTCCTTTTAGAAGCATTCCCTGACTTTTTAATCCATTGAAGCTGCTATAACAAAAATACCATAAACTGGGAGGCTTTAAACAACGAACACTTATTTCTCACAGTTCTGGAAGCTGGGAAGTCCAACTTCATGGCACGGGCATATTCACCACCTGTGAGAGCCTGCCCCCTCATTAACACCCACCTTCTCACTGTGTTCTCACAAAGCAAAAGGGCAGGGGAGCTCTTTGGGGCCTCTTTTGTAAGGGCACTAATCCCCCTTTATGAGAGTTCCAACCTCATGACCTAACCACCTCCTAAAGGCCCCACCTCAAAATTATCATCCTCCTGGGGATTCGTTTTCAACATATGAATTTTGAGGGAACACAAACGTTCAGACCATGGAAACCTCCATATTCAGTTAAATCTCTCTACTGTGGACACTCATGCACACTCCCTTTATAACAGGTGTCACAGCTGTAATTTTACAATTATATGGGTGATTATTTGATCAATATCTGTTTTGCTCATCAGGCTTTAAGTAACATGAACACAGAAACCATGTCTGTTTTTACCGTATTATCTCCAGTACCTAGTACTATGCCTGGCATATAGTATATGCCTAATAATTGTGAGGTAGAAGAAATGAATAATCTTAAAAATATAATATTTATTTTCATATTCAATAAAGGTATTCTGCACTTACAAATTTATAACCAGTAAAGTTACAACATAGCATCTAAAAAGCTAAAAGCACCGTATACTCTCAAATATATTAGTACTTAGGAAATGGATGTTTACTTTTCCAGTCCATTATTCTTTATTTCAAGAATATGTAGAGCTAATCTGACTCATTTAAAGAACAGTGAGTGAATTATTGATCCTGTTATCAAAGATAGCAATTCTACTGATGTAATTTCTAAAGATACAACAATATGCGTATAAATTTTAAAGTAATTAAAATGGTAAAAAGTGACTGCTAAGAATATTTTAATAGAATTTTAATTCTTAAAGTAAGATTTTGATTTCTTTAAATGGGATAAATCTATTTCTTTTTAGCCAAAAACTTTAAATGGTTTTTGGTACCTGAAGTTACTGAATGTCTGTATAACCAGAGTTTCACTATTACTAAGTTATAATCAATTCTAATAGACTAATTTAAAAACATTCTGCACAGGTACTCAAATAATTCAAAATCCAATAACCTATATAACAGCATAATTACTTACATGGATAAATAAAGTCCCTTAGAAATCACTATGTGCCAAACTAAGCAAGTCAGTATTTACTCCTGAAATGGTCATCAATATAGAACATTAATCAAGCCAAGTGAAAATTGAATGCAATTAATGGCTTAGGAACTACAAATATTCTCTTGACTAAACTGAAAAAAGGCTGATTTTCTATTACATGATAAGCATACAGTGAAATTGGAAATATTTTGGCAAAATAGGAAACTTTGACTACTTTCCCAGATGTTCTAGGGGTTCACTACAAATAGATTACAGATGCTAAAAGGTACATAGAATATAAACTTCCTTCTTACAGGAATTGGAAGCTTTGCCTTTTAAGTGACAACTGAAAAGAAGACTAAAAGTTCCTTCCAGAACTCATTTTTAGAAACACTAAAATCTGAATAACTCTTATTTAGGAAGAGATCAGTGAAGGCCAAAGGAATGAGAAGAGAAATAAAAGTAACCAGAATTACTGTATATTCCACTACTGCAAAAAAAGGGAGAGGCAAGGAATCAGTGATCCCTGAGTTCACAACCCAGGCCTTTTGCATGCTTAGAGTCTCTTACAAATAACAAGGCATCAACACATCTTTATTAAATAAATGAATTAATAAATTAATTAATGGCTATGTATCTTTTTTTTCTTACACACCAACCTTCTCTCATATCCAAAGAACCACCAGAATCAGAATGATAAAATAGCTAAACAGACACACACACACACACACATACACACACACACACACACACACGATAACAGTAAGAAAATCTAGGTACTAATACTTATTTTTGAAAAGAAGTATCGACTTTTATTTTCCTTTTGGAGATATCTATTTTATGCAAACTTGTAGAGAGAGTATGAAAAAAGACAAAGTAAAAATGAGCAGCTCAGTGTTTGCCAATAAAAGAACCATGGCAGAAAAAAATAAATAGATGAGAAAAAAAATCAGAGATACTGATGTGATGGGTGCCTGGGTGGCTCAGTTTATTAAGCAGCTGCTTTCAGCTCAGGCCATGATCTCAGGGTCTTGGGATCAAGCTCCACATTGGGGAGTTTACTTCTCTCTCTGCCCCTCTCCCCAACTCGTGCACACACGTGCTCTCTCTCAAATAAATAAAATCTTAAAAAAAAAAAAAAGATACCAATGGTGAACACATCAGTAGCAGAGTGCCTTAAAATTCTGGGTACTTTATATTTATTCATTGATTAAATGGCTAACTAAAAAAAAAAAAAAAAAAAAAAACAAAGAAAAATCAAGTGCCCCTCTAGGTGCCTGGGTGACTGAGTCGGTTAAGCATCCGACTTCTGATTTCAGCTCAGGTCATGATCTCTAGGCCATAGAACCAGGTCCCCCCATCAGACCCTGAGTTCCGTGGGGAGTCTGCTTGAAGATTCTCTCCCTCTGCCGCTCTCCCAATCTGTCTCTCTCTCTAATAAATAAATCTTTTAAAAAAATTAAATGCCACTCTAAAGAAGAGTCCTTTCCCAAAAGATTAAGTAATACAATAAACATTTATTGGGCAAATCAATGTCTTATACAATGTCTAAATACTGAATGAAGATACAAAGCATGAGGACATCTCATAATGTGTCATAAACATAAGATATGAAGACAAAAACATATGATCAATTATCTTTTACACAAAAAGTCTAATACTATTATAGAAATACATAAGGAGCTTTAAGAGAGGAGGATCTAGATTAGATAAATGAAGGCAGTAGAGGAAACCTAGAAGTTTCCTTTGGAATTAGCTTTGGAGGATGAATAGGAATTTTACACATGAACATCAATATCTAATATTCAAGAAAAAAATGATAACTAAAATAATTCCTTTATACACAACTATGTACCTAAGCAGGGATGATCGGAGTGTATCCTGCTGTAACTGCTATTACTACTCCAATGTACTACTGTATTATACTGTTAGTCCTTCTATGAATAGTTCTGTGCCCATAGTTGTTCTTTTTTAAGCATTTGTCACAAAAAGTGTATACATTGGATTTAATTTTAAAAGGATTTTTACTGAAAGGTTATATTTCCAGTTTTATTTCTCTTATAGATTCAATAAAACTGCTTTCTTTGATTTTCATAAGTTTTCAGAGTTCTAGTCCCAGATGGTGCCATAGGAGGCTCCTGAACTTACCTCCCACCACCAAATCTACACATGGAACAATTCTCTCTGAAAGAAACCCAGAAACTAGCTAAGAGATTCATACATTTGGATAAACACTATCCACATGGAAAAGGGCAAAAGAGGCTGAAACACTCTCATCATCAAACCCATCCATATTGCACAGCAACATGCAATCAGGAGGAAACTTCCAACTCTTCAGCTTCTCCCTGAGGAATTAAGGGTTTGGACCCAACATCTGATGCCCCAACTTTCAAAACTTCTACTTGAAGGATGGGTACCTAGAACACCTAGGACTGAAAGACAACAGGGCTTGCATCAATGAGACCCACAAGAGCATAGCAAACAAAGTAACAGTTCTTGCTGAGTTTGCAAGACTTCACTCAGTCTATTTTCCCAGGACACAGCACAGAGAGAACAGATAGAAACATCCATCTCCCAGTCTTTCCCTGAAAGAGGCCTATATGCAAACTTCAAAAGCTGCTGCCTGAAGGTCAGGCTTTGAATTTAACACTTCTAGAGGCTGTGATCCCCCCACCCAGGAACTGGGGAGCCCAGGGGGCACCATCTCCATGTTCTTTCTCTGGCCCACAACAGGACACCAGTGTCTCTCTAGAGGGAGCTTATACACACATCTGGCACCCCAGTTATTACAGCTGCCACCAGGGGACATACCCTTGAATGCCTGGCTCTGATAATCAGCAGGGCTTGCATTCATAGGTCCCACACAACTGTAGCAAATGAAAGAGTTCTTAACTAGCTATCTCCCCAGAGCTCAGTACATAGTGGGCAGACAGGAAGGCCCATCTTCCAGTCTTTCCCTGAAACAGTCCTATTTGCATAGTTTAAAAGCTGCTGCCTGAGGGTCCAGCTTCCAGTCACCCTACACCTAGGTGCTTACTGAGATATTGCCCACTGAGAGACACTGATAGGTCTTGGCACACCCCCAACTACTGACAGCCACTAAGAACAAAGGCAGCTTGGACAATCACAAAAGTTTGAGAGACCACCAAGAGCTCGAACTGGGCTAAAACTTTCATCTCTTACACAAAACCACTCTGTTAAGACTGGGAGAGGTGACTATTTTATCTAAGGTGCAGAAACCATCACAGAGACTCAAATAAGATCAAGAAACAGAGGAATGTGTTCCAAACAAAAGAACAAAATAAAACGCTAGAAATGGACCTTAATTAAATGGAGATAAGTAATTTACTTGATAAAGAGTTGTAAGTAATGATCATAAAGGAAGCTCACTGAAATCAGGAAAACAATGCATGAAAAAATGAATATTTCAACAGATAGAAAATATAAGAATGTACCAAACAAAATAACAGAGCTAAAGAAAACAATAACTGAATTGAAAAATTCAATAGAGGAGTTCAATAATTGATTAGGTCAAGTAGAAAAAAGGATTAGTGAAAGCAAACAGGGCAGTGGAATTTATCCAGAGGAGCAAAAAAGAAAAAAAAGTGAGAAGATGGCTTACAAAAGATATGGTACAACATCAAGTGGACCAATATTTGTGTCATAGGGGTCACAGTAGAAAACAGAAAGAAAGGGGCAGATAGCTTATCCAAAGAAATAACAGCTGAAAACTTCCGTAACATGGGGGGGAACAGACATCCAGATTGAGGGATCCCAGAATTCTAAACAAAAATCCAAAAAGAACCACACCAAAACACACTATGATTCTCAAAAGTTAAAGACAAGGAGAGAATCTTAAAAGCAGCAACAGAAAAGGAACTTTTTATATACAAAAACAAACAAACAACCAAAAAAGATAATCAGCAAATTTTAAGCAGAAATTTTGCAGGCCAGAAGAAAATGGCACAATATATTCAAAGAGCAGGAAAAAAAATCTAGCAACCAAAAAGACTCTACCCAGCAAAACTGTCCTACATAATTGAAAGAGAAGAGGAATAAAAAGTTGTCAGGACAAGCAAAAGCTGAAGGAGTTCATCACCACTGGACCAGCCTTACAAGAAATACTAAAGGGACGTCTTTAAGCTGAAACAAAAGGAGGGTAAGTAGTAGCAGGAAAACATGTGAAAGTATAAATCTCTGGCATATGTAAATTTGTAATTGACTTAAAAAAAAACTCCAATGTAATGATGGTGGGTAAATCAATTATAAATCTAGTAAAAGGTTAAAAGACAAAAGTATTATAAATAACTATAACTACAATAATTTGTTAATGGATTCACAAATAAAAAGATATAAATTGTGACATTAAAACATGAAATGTGTTTAAGAATTAAGCCAAAGTTGAGAAGAAACATGCTAGTTTACACAGGACTAAACAACATGCTATAGAACAACGAATACGTCAAAAAAGGAAATCAAAAGAGGGAAAAAAAATCTTTAGACAACTGAAAATGGAAACACAGCATACCAAAATTCATAGGATCCACCAAAAAGTTCTAAGAGGAAAGTTCATAGCAACAAATACCTACATGGCTACCAAACCAAACAAGGACACCGCAAGAAAAGAAAATTACAGGCCAAGACCCCTGATGAACATAGATGCAGAATCCCCAACAAAATATTAGCAAATTGAATTCAATAACACATCAAAAGGATCATATGCCCTGACCAAATGGGATTTATTCCAAAATGCAAGAATGGTTAAACATCTGCAAATCAGTCAGTGTGAGATATCACAATAGGAAAATAAAAGATAACTATCATATGATCATCTCAGTAGATGAGGAATAAGTATTTAACAAAATTCAACATCCATTCACTATAAAAACTCTCAACAAAGTAGTATAGAGGGAATATACCTTAATGTAATACAGGCCATATATGGCAAGCCCACAGCCAACATCATTCTCAATGATGAAATGTTGAAGGCTTTTCTTCTAAGAACAGGAACAAAACAAGGATGGTACTGTCACCACTTTATTCAGCATAGTACTGTAATTCCTAGGCAGAGCAATTAGCCAAGAAAAAGAAACAAAAGTCATCCAGATTGGAAAGGAAGAAGTAAACTATCTCTATTTGCAGATAACATGATACTATTGATAGAAAACCTTAAGGACTCTACAAAAAACCTGTTGCAACAAATAAAGTCCAAAATTTGCAGGATACAAAATCAACATACAAAAACCAGTTTATGTAACACCAACAAAAAACTATCAGAAAGAGAAGAAATAATTCCACTAATATATGCATCAAAAAGAACAAAATATCTAGAAGTAAATTTAACCAAGGAAGTAAAAGATCTGTTCACTAAAAACTATAAGACATTAGTAAAAGAAATTGAAGACAACATAAATAAATGGAAAGGTAGTTCTTGTTCATGGACTGGAAAAAAATAGTATTATCAAAATGTACATACTAACAAAAGCAATCTACAGATTCAATGAAATATCTATCAAAATTGCAGTGGCATTTTTCACAGAAATAGAAGAAATGATCTTAAAACTTTCATGGAAGCACAAAACACCTCAAATAGCAAGGCATTCTAGAAAAAAAAAACAAAGCTGGAGGCATCACACATCCTGATTTCAAACTATATTACAAAGCCATAGTAATCAAAATAGTATGATCTGAGCATAAAAACATAGATCAGAATACAATAGAGATAAACCCACACATATATGATCAATTAATTTTTGACAAAGGGGCCAAGAATATATAATGGAGAAAAGATAGTCTCTTCAATAAATGGTGTTGGGAAAACTGGACAACCACATGCAAAAAAATGAAACTGAACCCCTATCTTATACCATTCACAAAAATCAACTTAAAATAAATTAAAAACTTAAATATAAGAGCAGAAACCACAAAACTCTTGAAGAAAATATAGGGGGTAAGTTCCTTGATATTGGTCTTGGCAATGACTTGGGTTTTTTTTTTTTTTTTTGATTCAATACCAAAAGCAAAGATAATAAAAGCAAAAATAAACATATGGGAGATCAAACTAAAAAGCTTCTACACAGTGAAGAAAACCACCAACACAATGAAAAAGTAATCTTTGGAGTGGGAAAAATATTTGCAAATCATATTTCTAATCAGGGGTTATTATCCAAAATATACTAGGAACTCCTACAACTCAATAGAAAAAAAATAAAACCAATCCAATTTAAAAAATGAGCAGAAGAACCTAATGGACAGTTCTCCAAAGATGACACAAAAATGAAAAACAGGTACATGAAAACGTGTTCAGCATCACCAATCACCAAAGAAATGCAATTCAAAACCGTAATAACATACTAGCTCACACCTGTAAGAATGGCTGCCATCACAAAGACAAGAGATAAGTGTTAGGATGTGGAGAAATGGAAAACTTTGTGGACCACTGATGGAAATGTAAATTGATACAGCCAGTACGAAAAACACTATGGAGGTTCCTTGAAATTGAAAATAGAACTACCATATGATCCAGCAATTCCACTTCTGAGTATATGTCCAAAGGATATATACTATCCTTTTACTATAAACAAAAACACTATGTCAAAGAGACTTCTGCTCCCCCATGTTCATTGCAGAATTATTTGCAATAGTCAAGACATGGAGACAACTTACCTGTCAACCTAAGTACACAGATGAATGGATAAAGAAAATGTGGCATATTAATACAACAGAATATTATTCAGCCATTAAGAAAAGGAATCCTGTCATTTGCAACATGGATGGACCTTGGGAGCATTATGGTAAGTGAAATAAGTTAGCGAGAAAAAAACAAATTCTGTATGATCTCACTTATATGAGCAATCTCAAAAACTATACTCATAGAAACAGAACATATTGGTGGTTGCCAGAGGCAAGGGGTGGGGGAGGGGGAAACGGGTGAAGGTTGTCAAAAGGCAAAAAATCCAGTTATCAGATAAATAAATTCTGGGGATATAATGGTATGCCATTGTGACTATCATAACAGTACTGTACTGTGTATTTGAAAGTTTCTAAGATTGGATCTTAAAAGTTCTCCGTACAGAAAAAAATTACAGCTATGTGAGGTGATGTCAGTTAACAAAAGTTACTGTGGTAATCATTTAGCAATATGTACAACATAACGATTTGCTATATGTATAACTTTACTACAATATTATATGCCAATTATATCTCAACAAAAATGGAAAAAAATAAATTCAATTCCCTTCTTTTTAAAACTTTTTTTTTAAACCACAATCTTGGGGCATCTGGGTGGCTCAGTTGGTTAAGTATCTGCTTTCAGCTTAAGTCATGATCTAAGTGTCCTAGGATTGAGCCCCGTGTAGGACTCCCTGCTCAGAGGGGAGTCTGCTTCTCCCTCTCTCTCTCCCCCTCAAACACCCACTCATGCTCATTCTGTCTCTCTCTCAAATAAATATGTTTTAAAAAAATTAAAAAAAACAAAACCACAATCTCCCATGTCCCCTCATATCAATTGTTCACTTAAGTGTAGGTTTTTCTAGCAAAAAACTTACTTCCCATAATGAATTTCTTAGTTCTCTCACCTGCTGAATAAACAGATGTTCTAGAGTCCCTCAACTAAAACTGAGTTCCAGGTGGGCCTACTGATTATTCACTCAGTTCTCCAAAGACAAATGGAAACACGATGGTGTGATTTATTTCTAGCAGCACTGTTTTTGGTCAAATGGATTTTTGTGTTAGAAAGCATTTGTTCAAGTTGGCTATTCTAAAAATTGTTCTATGATCATGAAATTTTCCATAGAAAGAAAGAACTTACAGAGGACTCAAGTGTGTGAAAGATGGCTTACTTTGCAGAAAACCATTAGGGATCACATAAATGGTTCATTTTACCTCCCATTCTGTGTTTTCTGTAACTATGATGCTGTTTCCCTGAGGAAAAAAGAAAATTCCAAAATTAAATTTGAGTGTCAGCTAAACTAAAACTCATGGAAGCTTTTCCTAGGTGCTCTTGATGGGAAGCTTTCTCTATCTCATGAAATCACAGAGAAGGAAGCGGATCATAATTCACCATATACAAGCCAATGAATTATATAAAAGTCCATAAGGAATAAACAGGGAAAAACATTCATATCATTCTACTCTGGTCTCAAATTATACTCAATCATCTTTGCATTATGCCTTAAAAATCATTTTTAACATGCGGGTTACTTTATGAATTAAAAATTAAAAAATGATTCAAAATACTATTATAAAAAGAAAGAACAATAGCATATTCCTTCCCCAAAATGTTTCTCTGAGACACATGACTTTATCTCATTGACCTCACTTCTACTGATGGCCTAACAACATGTTTTATAATCATCTTAAATGTGAACAAAAAGCCGTAAGATCTGCAAGCAAATGAAATTTGGGATACTCTGCTAAAAATCTTTCTTTTTTTTTTTTTTCTTTAAGCCACATGGCTCCTAGGCAAAGCCCCTTTGATGTCCTGGTAAGATCTTCCAATAAATATGGAACTGAGAACACATAGGATAGATCTTAATTCCTAAACTGGAGAGAGTGACACAAAAATATATCACTTAACAAGAGAGATGTCAGGTTTTCCCAGGCTGTGAGGTAATACTCTGGGAAAGCTGGAAATTTCCCTGCCCCTGCCTCAGTAAAAACCAATATGCCTAGGAGACCCTAGGAGACATAGACCCTTTGTAAGTATAAGGCTGCTACTTCAGATTGACCAGAATTTATTAGCCAGATAACTAGCCCAAGCCAAAAGAGTTTTGCTCATTGTCTGATTCAATTGTCATGTTAGCAGTGAAAGCTGTATTATATAAGCGCTCATAGCATTTATGTCTTTTTTATACCCCCCTGTATAAATCCATTGTAAATTGCAGGTGACTGCTAACAATCCCAGGAGTAACACCAAAGTGTTTCACACACTTGATCAATCCTAGTATTTGTGAGATCAACTCCATAAAATATTGCTTACTGACCGTTCCTATAGACCACACGATATTCCTCCTGCTCAGCTGACTGCGGTCCCTGGATCTCTAAATGTTCTCATTCTCTGAGACAAAATCACAGTCAACTTTCTCATTTGGTGCTTTCTAGACTTAAACAACTGAAGCTATTGGATTTGTGCCTTCAGAATCTTAAGGTCTTTATTTCCACTGACAGTCCAGGTTGCTGCCAATCGGTCTTCTTCATACACTTCATTTTCCTTTTGTGAATTTTCAGCACAGAGAAGAGGTTTCATTTAACAAATGATGCCTCAGTTTTTACTAAGGGTAATTTGACTTCCCCATGATCTAATGTTATCAACTGTACGAGGAGCCTATTACAATAACTCTGTGCCAAATATATTGTTTTAAAGTTGCATTACTGCTTATGAATTTAAATTTTAGATCATATACTGAAATATGACTTAAGATTAAAGTTGGCTTAATGTATGCTATTTTTGAGATTAAATTATTACAATCCAGCATGAGAGAAAAAAATGTTTTATTGACTCAGTTATATATCTTCATCTTGAGGCTTAAACTCAAGAACTGACATAAAAAATCATCACATATATTGGTGTGGTGGTATATGTGCAAAGAGAACTATTTTAAAGTTGGATTTCTTTAGGAACTTAGAGTTTAAGACATTCAAAAAATTCTAAAGATATATCAATACTTACAAAATAATATGCATGTATAGAAATTATATATAAATGTATGCACAGACATACATTTTGATTACAGGCTCCTTGAATAAAAATGTCTTTTGTATGTGCTGATGTGTGAATATATTTGTGCATGATTGTAAGTATATATGTATAGAGAGAGATGGATTATCATGATGTTTAGAATATAGAGTAAATTTCAGTCACTATATATCTGTTGAATTAAGTAAAATTTTCAGACAAAGGAACAAAAGATTTTATATTTATCTTTTAAAACATTTTGAATTTTTTTCCAAAATATTTTCTCCATTACAAGAAAGCAGTCTTTTACAAAAGAAATGTGTCTGAAGGGTAGTGGCCTAAAGACACCAGTCCAATTCCATCCAAGACTGTTATAAAACTAAGCACATCCTTTGCATATGTATGTGTGTGTGTGTGTCTATGCTATGCACACATACATTCTTAGGCTAAAGTACCCAGTAAAGATAACTGAGGGAGAAGGTACTAAAAACAAAAAAAAACAAAAAAACAAACAAAAAAAACAAGACTTTCTCCTTCTGATGGGAAAAACAGAAATTACGTTTTTCCATTTTCAAGAGCCGAATAATGATATTTACATATTTATTTATTTTTTTCTGCTTCAGGTAAAAGAAGCAGCTATTCTGTGAGTTAGGAAAGGAAGGCAAAGCATTAGAGACTATGGACTATGAGAAACAAACTGAGGGCCTCAGAGGGGAGGGGGGTGGGGGAATGGGATAGACTGGTGATGGGTAGTAAGGAGGGCACGTATTGCATGGTGCACTGGGTGTTATACGCAACTAATGAATCATCGAACTTTACATCGGAAACCGGGGATGTACTGTATGGTGACTAACATAATATAATAAAAAATCATTAAAAAAAAAAAGGAAAGGAAGGCAAGAGTCTTCCTTTAATTGACTGAAGAGTAGTGTTAAGGAAATAGATTACCTCTGTCTGCCAAAGAAAGGATGTTTGGCTTCTAAATGATAAGCAATCCAGCAAAGCTTTGACACCGTAGCTCTGAAATTTTAAGACATTGTAGCTAAGAGTTGCAATCTAAAATTTAGGATAAATCAAAAAAAAGCTTAAGTATCAATGAGAAAAGTAATGGCATGGGCCATGAATATTTTTTGTGTGTGAAAATTCCCCTAATAATGCCAAGTCAAAATACATCATTGCAATGCAGTGAAGCAAATATGGTGTCTTTTTTTTTTAAAGATTTTATTTATTTATTCATGAGACACAGATTGAGAGAGAGAAAGAGGGAGGCAGAGGGAGAAGCAGGCTCCCCACTGAGCAAGGATCCCGATGAGGAACTTGATCCCAGGACCCTGGGATCACAACCTGAGCCAAAGGCAGACACTTAAGTGACTGAGCCACCCAGGCATGCCAAATATGGTGTCATTAATAAGTAGTTGTGGGACAATATCCATATGAGGGGTGTGGAAGTATCTTGACTTTCTACCTTATACCATAAACAAAAAGTCAATTCTACATTGTTTTTAGATGCAATGTGGAAAGTAAAGCAATGAAACATTTAGAAAAAACAACAACAACAACAAAAAAAAAAAAACAGGGAACATCTTTGTAACCTTTCCTAAACAGCACATTAAAAATACCGAAAAGAAAAACTGATAGTTTTAATTATGTTAAAATTATTATCTGCTTATTAAAAGAAATGATTAAGGATAAAAAAGGCAAACCCAGAGAGTGCGAGAAGATATTTATGCACATATATTCAATGAAGGACTTGTATAAAATTACATAAAAAACTGGGGCACCTGGGTGGCTCAGTCAGTTAAGTATCTGCCTTCAGCTCAGTTCATGATCCCTGGGTGGTGGGATCAAACCCCTCTCAGGCTCTGGGCTCAGTGGGGAGTTTGCTTCTTCCTCTCTCTCTGTCATCCCAAATTGTGCTTCTCTCTCTCTCTCCCCCCCCCCTCAAATAAATAAAATCTTTTTTAAAAAATTACACAGACAACTCAAAATCAATTTTAAAAAGGCCACCAAATGAAAAGACGCACAAAAGGCTTGAACAGTTTTTAAAAGAGCATTTCCAACTATTCAATAAATGTATAAAAAGCTGTGCAGCTCTTCAGTTATCAGAGAAATGAAGGTTGAAACCCAAAGAAACATCAGTACACAGACTCCATCCAGAATGGCAAAAATGAGAAAAACCAAAAAGTGTTGACAAAGACATAGAAAAACTCAAACCCTCAAGTACTACTAATTTGGCAGCTTCCACTAAAATTGAACACAAGCATAACCTACGGACTAGAATTCCCCTCCACCCAACAAGAATAACAAGCATATATTTTCCAAAAGACATGCACTAAAATGTTTATAGCGATACTGTTCAAAACAGCCCTAAGTCAGAAATTACCCAAATGTTCATCAGGGTAAGTGAATTGTGGCATATTCACCAAATGAAATACAAGGATGAGAATTAAATGAACTATAAACTTCTTTCAATATTACAGATGAATTCCAAAGCATGTTGAAAGGAAAATTTAGGCTCCAGGAATATATTTATTAATAAAGAATATTTATTCTATTAGTATACAATAGAATAAAAATATAATAATGAATATATTCTTTATGCTTAGTAGTAACGTATTTATTCTTAATATTCATTCTTGATGATATTATATATTATTATCTAGATTATGAAATTGTGAGATTTATCTCACAATAGCAACAACAACAAAAAAAAACTCATCCATAATCTGACTAATCCATGATGCTACAAGGTAGATTAGTGGTCACTTTGGAGGAATGGTGTAGCCTAGGGGCTAGTATTGTTTGGTATTGTTCTCCTGCTCCCCATTGAGCTCTGGTTACATGGGTATCTCAGCTTTTTGGAAATTTATTGAGCTGTACATTTGTGATATGCGCACTTTCAGGCACATATACCACAATGCAATTAGTAGAATAATGTCCTCTCAAAAGTATTATTTTTAAAATTGTACTTTTATTCAACAAAGCATAAAAATTAACTGTTGTGGAAGAGATAGATCAATTTTTTTTTTTAAAAATCCTTTCTTTTATAGTCTAGGAATCTTTTTTTTTTTTTAAGATTTTATTTATTAATTTGACAGACAGCCAGCGAGAGAGGGAACACAAGCAGGGGGAGTGGGAGAGGAAGAAGCAGGCTCATAGCAGAGGAGCCTGATGTGGGGCTCGATCCCAGAATGCTGGGATCATGCCCTGAGCCGAAGGCAGACGCTTAACCGCTGTGCCACCCAGGCGCCCGTACAGTCTAGGAATCTAGAACACTCGATGGTCATATATCCAAGTAACAGTGTCAGATTTTGTTGTTAATAGAAACCTTGATAAAATATTTAAATTTTAATATACAGAATAACAGACTCAAAGAAATAATGATACTTTGGCCTCGTGATATAAATTAACCTATGCTTAACATTTGAAGTTTAAAGTTAAACTTTCCCTCTATGACGCTAAATCCAAAATTACAGTTTCAGCCTCGAAGTATCATTTGAGAATTTCCTTCAGGGGCATTAGAAATGCAAATAGCATAAATAACAGATGTCACCTGGTTAAAATAAGAAGAAACAATTTAATGGAAACATTAAGGAAGCTAAAGCATTTCTCTGTCCTGCATTCCTCAGATGCCCAAATGCTCATTAAGCTCCATGACCTTTCATGCTCAGCCCTGTCATAGATCCTGGAATCAAATACCTAGGATTTTTAAAGAATCCTATCTAGGAATTCAGTAATTTGATAATGTTAAGTCCTATCATTCTTGATATTTCTGTAGGCTAGCATTGTTTTTATAACCAGCTTTTTTATATATAACCTATTTTTATAACCAGCTCTGGTCTCTTTGTTAAGGAATTTTGCCTGGTAACCCAGTTCCCCTTACTTGGTTTCCGTTTTGAGTGATCGGTCCAGGAATACCCTGATGGTGTCTTGCCTCACATCTAAGCACTTTCTGAACAAAAGTCTCACTGTGCTGCTTCTCATCTTTCTCACAGCCTGCAGTCTGTGAGATTCTCCCTGGATTTGCTTGGTGCTGATAGCCAGCATGTCTGTCCCTGGGTAGTGACTGCCTGTTCCCAAGCTTTTCTGAAATCATGTTCTGCCTGCAAGCCAAGACATTCACCTGTCACTCACTCCTCACCAGACCTCAACATCCCTGCCTGAACTACCACCAATGCTAGTTTTCAGACTTCTTTTTCACCCACCTCACCTCACCTGGGAGGACACCCTAAGGAGTCACAGTCTGACACACATTATGCATCTGCCTCTCTAGAATGTCACAGTTTTTATTTCTGAGGTACATTCCAACCCCAGTGGTTTCTTCTCACTTCTGAGCCCCACGCAGCTCAACCTGGTTCCTCTGACAACTCTACTGAGAAGGCAACAAAAATTAAGAGCAAAATGCATGTATTTTTGACTCAGTCAGGCTCAGCATGCAACAAGCAAGAAATGGCCTAGAATTCCCCATCCCTGACAATGTTTACCAAACCCTATCCCATCTGGGCATGCATTAGGACATTGAGATGGAACTAAAAGATAAGAAAGACTAAGAAAAGCAAAAGAAGAGGCAAGAAACAGAAGAGTGTGATATAAAAGGAAGAATATGTTAGAACAGTTGTACACTACCGTTTCTCATTCATCTGTTATTGTTAAATTTCCTTTGTAGACCACATTACCACTATAACCGCTTTATCCACTATTTGCTTATTCTGGCCTTGCTCTATTTAATCAGTTAAAGTGTGTCCATTCATCTTTGCTTTATTCTTTTTTTAAACTATAAAGAGCAAGCTCTGGCCATCCTAGACCTTGACTTACCCTTGCCCTAACCATATGAATTCAAAAGTATCACTAATCCTTTCAGTTTTCTCATTGAAAATGGCTTGTTAGGATTAAATCAAGAGTTATCTATATTTGGGGGGAGTAAAATTCTTCTTATTTGCTCAAGTCGTAAGGTTTATGAGAATAAAGAGGGTGTGTCCTTGACTTAGCTGGAACAAAGTGAAGGACAGAGGGCTGATTGCTAGGACCATGGTGAATACTCAGGATTCCAGAGTGAAACAAACTAGTTTGAATACTCACTTCCCCATTTATGTAGATGTGACATTGGACAATTACCTAAATTCAAGTAGCCTCAGTCTCCTCATCATAAAATGTAGATAATAATAGGGTTAGCTCCATAGTGTTTTAATAACTCAATACGTAGATCAGAAAAGGCACTCAATAAATATTTACCAATGTGGAAGCACTGCAAAATAATGGAAAGAACAGAGATATACATGCATGTTCTTATCTACACACACACACACACACACACAAACACAATATTTTAAGGCCCTAAGCCTTGCTGAAAACTAATCCAGAAGCAAATGACATTACACACAAGATCTGCCAACAAGTATGGAAAAAAAAAATTCGCCTAGTAATTAATGTTAATTTAGAAAGTTTATTGTTATTTTCTAATGTATTTGGAGAAAAGCCACTGGATTAGAGAAGTTTCAGCACTTATTGAGATCATATAGTCAAAGCATTTAACTCAATGTG
Organism: Ursus americanus; assembly: GCF_024610735.1. NCBI lineage: Eukaryota > Metazoa > Chordata > Mammalia > Carnivora > Ursidae > Ursus > Ursus americanus. The sequence goes on along the minus strand of NC_142127.1, from coordinate 34,133,109 downwards.
TCCGTTCATCCTCTTTCTTTTCCCTTCTCCTCACCCTTCACTCTTTCTTTCTGTAATGTCCTATGAATTTGTTGTCTACAGATGCACAACAAATTACCACAACTTAGCACCAAAAAACAACACACGTCTATTACACAGTTTCTGCAGGTCAGGAATCAAGGCATAACAGCTTAGATGTGTTCTCTGCTCAGGCTTTTTCACATGTTCTCATCTGAGGGCTCAACTGGTAAATATCTGCATCCACACATCAGGTTGTCAACAGAATGCAATTCCCTGTGGCTGGTGGAAGACACCCATGGGGTAAAGGCTGCCCACAGTTCCCGGCCATGTGGCCTTCTCCATAGGCAGGGTGTTTGCTTCTTCAAGGTCAACAGAAGAATCTCTGACTCCATTCTGCTACTACACAGTCATATACAGCATCAACATAATCATAGGAGCAACATCCCATCACCCTTGCGATATAACCTCCTCAAGGGATGTGATGAGGATGTGACATAGGGGAAGTAAATTCAGGGTGTGTGTGTACCATACTGTGACAATAATAATTTGATAAGAATTTCTTTTCAAAGATCACTCGTCAAAGTTACCCATACTGCTGACCTCCAGCCTTAGGATAGACTCTATTAAGATTTTTTTTTTTAATCAGAAATGTTCAACATCATTAGCCATCAGGGAAATTCAAATCAAAACCACATTGAGATACCACCTTATGCCAGTTAGAATGGCAAAAATTGACAAGACAGGAAACAAAAAATGTTGGAGAGGATGTGGAGAAAGGGAAGCCCTCTTACACTGTTGGTGGGAATGCAAGTAGGTACAGCCACTTTGGAAAACAGTGTGGAGGTTCCTAAAAAAGTTAAAAATAGAACTACCATATGATCCAGCAATTGCACTACTGGGTATTTATCCCAAAGATACAGATGTAGTGAAGAAAAGGGCCATCTGCACCCCAATGTTCATAGCAGCATTGTCCACGATAGCTAAATTGTGGAAGGAGCCGAGATGCCCTTCAACCGAGGAATGGATAAAGGAGATGTGGTCCATATATACAGTGGAATATTACTCAGTCATCAGAAAGAATGATTACCCAACAATTGCATCAACATGGATGGGACTGGAGGAGATTATGCTAAGTGAAATAGGTCAAGCAGAGGAAGACAATTATCGTATGGTTTCACTCATTTGTGGAACATAAGGAATATCAGGGAGATCATTAGAGGAAGGAAGGGAAAAATGAAGGGGGGGTAAACAGAGGGGGAAATGAACTGCAAGAGACTATGGACTCCGGGAAACAAACTGAAGGTTTTAGAGGGGAGGGCAGTGGGGGGATGGGCTAGCCCAGTGAAGGGTATTAAGGAGGGCACATATTGCATGGAGCACTGGGTGTTATATGCAAACAATGAATCATGGAACATTACATCAAAAACTAATGATGTACTGTATGGTGACTAACATAGCATAATAAAAACATGAAACAATGTTTTTAACCCCAAAAAAGAAATTAATGCTAAAATTTTGACCCCATTTAACCTTTATATCCACAGGGTCATTTAAATATTTCCATCTACTGTTTTCACATGTTTGATTGACAAGCACTTTATAAAATATTGATGTCAAAAAACAGCATGGTTCTCATGAGAAGATTACTTTTTCTGTTTAAAATATATACTGAAAAATTTGTTTTTCTTTATAATGACAAAGAAAATATATATCTACTTCTCCACCTCTTTTAAAAGCCAAAGTGAATACTATTTTGTACTGTGTTTGTATTTACAGCAAATTATGAAAGTGGAGAGGATAGAGAATTGAGAGTGTAGATAGTATGGAATAAAGAGGTTTATAAGTGTACTCTTCAAATCTCCCCACTCTTTTCATAAAGTCAAACAACCAGGTTAATGAAAAGAAAAAAAAAAAAAGCATGGACATCTGGAAAAAATTTAGTGACAAAATATCTCTATTTCCCAGGATATAGGTTGATGGTGTCAAACCACCACTGGTAGCATGATCTGTACAGGACAAATATAATGTAGGGTAGAGAAAGAGTAGCTCCAGTGGTACTAAGAGCTCAGAAACAATGAGTAACTCCCACAAAAAAACTCACATGCAAAAGGAGAATATTCTCTTTTTGGAATCCTCAGCCATGCAGATCTAAAAATAGTCCATGACAGTTGAATAAGAAGAATACACTGGCTCCCATTTGAGGGTGAGTTCCAACATAAGGAACTAGTTAAGAGCAGTAGTCAAGTCCACCCATGAAGGATTTTAGAATTATTGATGAAAGGACGGAGACCCAAAAGGATGATGATAATGATAACAATAACAACAACAACAACAACAACAACAACAATAATAATAAATAAAAAATCTCTGTCAATAGAAGGTAAATTGAGTAAGGCAAAAACCCTAAGGGGAAAGAAGTTTCAGATTCTAGGTAGTAGATGGAGGGAAGTCCTAAGAAAGCACTGCTTAGAATTGTGGACATGGTTCCACAAGGAAGTCATATTTTTAATACTTTCTAGTTACAATGGAAGAGAGCAATCAAGAAGTGAAGCTACGCTGGCCCATTCCTCATAACAAAAACATTCCCTTAAAAATACAAGAAAACTCCATTAAAAGAAAAAAGAAAATGAACTTAACATAAATACGAAAACATGAAAGTCCACTAAAAAGACTGACCACAAATCAGAAGTACACAGTACCACAGCAGGTAAACAGAGGAAAAAAACAAATGTAAATTAAGAAAACTTGAAAGTGCCTCATGAAAAATATAAATCAGAAACAGAAGATTCTCAAAAATAAGATTACAAAACAAGGAGGTTTTGCAAATAGAGCTCTTAAAACTAAGTACCAAATTAGAAATAAGCAAAAAAAAAAAAAAAAAAGTATCTTTTTTTTTCAGTATGGAAAGCTCACATAGAATAAGCTTGAATGAAGAAATATCCATGAAAGGTAAAGTCAGGAAAACAAGGATAAAAAGGAGTAAAAATGACAACCCAAAACTATGTGTATGTATGTATATATGGATGGATGTTTAGATAGATGTAGAAAACAAGGAAGAAGGTATAACATAGATATAATAGGTGATTCTAAGGAGAAAAATGTATGATCATCACAAATAATATTATAATTCATATAATCCTGGAAAAAAAAGGCTTAAGTCTATATATTTGCCAGAGTTCTCAGGCAGTTGGGAAAATTACTGAAGAATGCTCAAACTCCAATAACTTCCGGTAAAACTATTGGGCTTAAAGGAAGAATTCTTTAGCATCTAAGCAAAAGACCAAATCAGGTATAAGGGAAAGATAATTGAATTGGAAACTCACATTAACAGAAACACTGCACAAAAGATAATAGAGATATAAATACTTAAGGAGGAAGTGTGAGCTCAGGGTTTTAAATTAAGCCAAACTGATTTTTCAATCATACTATTATAAATTTGCAAGAGCACAGAGAACACTGAATCCAAGATCTATTCCTGAGAATTTAACAGAGGAGCCCACCATGAATTCAGAGGAAGTTTCAGTATTTTAACTATAAAACAATGACTAAAATAAATGTAATTGTAAAGCTAACACCAATCAGTGGTGGAAACGTGACCAAATAGAGTATAAATATGTTCTCTGACAGGAAAAATACATTACAGCTAATAAATAGTGAGTAAGAAAGGCAGAGGGTATGGAATATATAAGTTCACTAACTCATAGGTTGTCAGTTGGTGTAAAAGGCTATCATATCTAATTAAATTCTATAAGAAAGGGAAGGAACAATAGAGGAAGCTACTAATTGCATCATTGTTATAAAAGTTGTAAACAGTATCAGTAAAACAATGAACTAAATGTATATATTAAGGTAAGTATTAGAAAAAACCATGAACACACAGTAAATTGGCATAATATCTCCAACTTAATCACAAATGGTTCAGAAAAAATATATACATATGCCCTGGACACATGCATACATGAGTATGTGTGCACACTTGCACGCACACTCGTGCACACACACACACCACACACAGATGGAGAGAGAGAATGATAAAGGGACAAAGTATTTAAAAAATGATGAATACTGGTAAAAGAAAAACAGGAGTTTCTTATACAATTGCTAAAAATATTGTTTTGTATGTTTGAGTCAAAATTTTGAAATCTTGGGTGCCTGTGTGGTTCTGTCAGTTAAGCATCTGGGTCATGATCCAGGGGTCCTGGGATCGAGCCCCACATGGGGCTCCTTGCTCAGCAGGGAGTTTGCCTCTCCCTCTGTCCCTCTTCCCCCCTCCCCCGCTTGCACTCTCTCTCTCTAATAAATAAATAAAATCTCTAAAAAAATTGGAAATCTTTTAAAACACATGAATAGATCTAAGAAGAAACATAATTCATTATTAACAAACATTCTCTAAATATAATACAATTTTTATTACTTCAATTCAAAGTCAACAATTGATGGAAACACTCTAGAAGCATTACCGGTGAAGTCTGGAACAATTTAAGTGTACCTTCAGTTGTATTTCATATTAAAATGGAGGCATTATGTAAACCCAATTGGTTTTAGATAGATAGATAATACATATATATAGATAGATATGGCATAAAAATTTGGAAGATTATCTTCATATGCAGAACTAAAATATTACAGCTACAAACCCCAAAAGAATCAATGAGAATCTACTACAAACATTCGGAGTTTAGTAAAGTGGAATGACATAAAATTAACATCCCCAAACCAATAACCTTAGCATTTACAAATGATAGCAACAACTGCTTTAAAGATACAATGGAGAGGAAGGCTTTCTTTACAACAAAATAATAAGTAATAATAATAATAATATAATATTTGGGCATAAACTTTTAAAAGTAAAATAAAAGACATAAGGAAAAATTGAGATACTCATGAAAGATGTGAAAGATACATGACCAAACAGAAATGTAGATCTTATTCTTGAATATGAAAATTCCACTTCATAAAGGTGTCAATTCTAAGTTAATTTTGAAATGTAATCAATCCCCATAAAAATACCATGATGTTTTTCCTCGGAACAAGGCAAGTTGATTAGAAAGTTCATTAAGAAATAAACAAGCAAAATCAGCAAAGTGAAGGCTGAAAAATTATGTGGTGGGGATAATTAATCATACCTAATATTAAAACACATTAAGAGCTCCATAATTGAATCAGCATGCCATTATTTCACTAATAAACTGAAAAACTATGGGAATAGGATATCCAAAACATCAAGTATGTATAGAATTCACTAATGATAAAAGTGTCATCTAAAGTCAAAGGGAGACTGATTTTTAGTAAATGTTATCGGGACAACTGGATAAGCACAAGGAAATTTATAAAATTTTATCCATTCCTATTGTGTAAGAGGATAAATTCCAAATGAATCAGAGATCTCCTAATAAAAATTTAAATTATAAAAGTAACAGAAAACATTGGTGAATTTGTTTTTTAACCTGGGAGAGAAAAACACTTTCATCTCTTTCTTTTCTATATATCCATCTATCCATCCACCCATCCAGTAGTAAAGGAATTAGATACAAGAAAAAAAAAATCAAAGTATATACCTTGTAACTGTGCACTTGAATAGTAACATCTATATACACTGGAAACTTTCCCCTTAGAATATGTATCTATTTTCTAGCTTTGTCTATTGGAAAGTCCAAAGAGCAATCCCAGCCCACTACTGGAGAATATTTACAGGACCCAGATTGTGGTCTCTATTATTTCCCACTAAAAGGAACTACTACTCTTTGGAGAAATGGCTGATACCAGATCTGGGGCGAAAAGTGTGCAAGATAACCCTAGGGCACCATGTCTAAAGATTATAGGGGCCAACTTGATGGGACTCCCACTATCCTAAATTATATAAGATTGAGCATCAAAAAGTATAACACTGCAATGGGTAAAAACACTTGATATAGTAGAGTCTATAAGAAATAATTTTTAAAACTGATTAGATGCTATAAAATTTGCTAGAAAACCTTTGGCTTTGAAAATTGATCTTTTTAAGAAAAAAATTTAAAAAGGCATCCTTTTTTCTTATTGAAAAAGTTAGCCAAGTAAAGTCTGTTCTTTAGAGATAGTTACAGCTAATCGACACAGATAAAGTGGTAAAATTAGAAAATCACCATTTTGCAAATGCTAATTAAATAATGAATACAGATAATAATCAGTGGATTCTAAAATTACTGACTAAAAATTTGATGGGAATCTTTTAATGGATAGATCAGGCTGTTAATACTTAAATATAAGCACTAGTAAAAAGCAAAACGAACAGACATTTTTGTTCCTCCTGATGCAATGCATCAGGAAGTACAGACCATAACCTAGGTCTTGTCAAATAACTGAATCCAAATCTAATTCCCTCTCTATATATTACTACAATTTTAAGAGAAATAAGGGGATGGAGAGACATGGTAAATGATAACACAAGGAAACAATCAGACAAAGACAGGGTGTTTGACTCAATTTCTCCAACTCAACCATGGCACAGAGGACAAAACAATGAGAGGTTGTTAGAGCATAAAGAACATTTAAGAGATGGGTGCCTGAATGGCTTAGTGGGTAGAGCATGCAACTCTTGATCTTGGGGTTGTAAGTCTGAGCCCCACATTGGGTGAAGAGATTACTTAAAAATAAAATCTTTAAGGAAAAATAAAAGAGTAAGAGACATAAAAATCAAAAGCAATGTGGCATCCTGCCTGGGTTGATACTCTAACTATAAAAAAGACATCTCTAAGACAATAAGGAAAATTTCAAAATAAATTGGGTATTAAATAGAATTAGGGTATGATTGTTAATTTTGTTAGTCATAATAATGGTGATTATATTACAAAAATAAATGTCTTGATTCGTTAGAGATGCATACTTATGTATTTTTGGGTGAAAAATAACATAATGCTTGGGACTTGCCTTAATATATTCCTGGAAACAAAGTAATACATGTAAGGTTTTCAGAGTTGCCAATATTCATTTTTATCACCACAAAAATATAATGAAATCTTTATATGCCAAAATATCCCACTTCCCAGACACACTACCCTA